>NC_045543.1:149930222-150181231 GCF_009769535.1 Thamnophis elegans | reverse complement strand
GCCGGTCTCCCACGCAAAGCCCCCCAACAAAGGAGCAGGACCCTTGCACGAATCTCCCCCCCCCCATGGGTTCACGACTGAGCCCCGTGCGGGCTGGTCGCTGCTGCCTTCCGTAGGATTCGTCCAAGGGAAGCTAGCGATTCGACTGAAAACGGCATCCTCTTCGCAGCATAGTGGAAGAACAATTCAGGAGGAGTAAAATGGCTGAAGGGCACCAAGAAATATTCCGTAACAATCCAGTGATTAAAATGTCTGGGTGTAAAGAGAGACGGAGATGCCTCTCAAAATGAAACCCAAACCCCCTCCATAGACTCCAGCTTAAGCCCCACGTTATGCCCTCCTGGGGTTCTGCACCTGGGCTGCCACTCACCCAGGCCCAGGACAGGTAGCCCTCAATTTACAAGCATTCATTTGGCAACTGCTTGAAGTTACGTCGGTGCTGGGAAAAGTAACTTATGACTGGTCCTCCTACTTATGTCCAGCCCACATACGCATGACCACTGCAGCATCCTGTTGTAATATAGTTCCTTGAGTAGGTGTGTGTCACCCATGGTCCAGTTCATAACAGGCATGCAGAGCCACGCTGAACCACACAGGAGAAAACAAACTCCTAAAACGCCATAACATCCTGATAGTTCATAACATAACATCCCGAGATGTGCCCTACCAATGACGCCCTGGATTTGACCATATATAGACTGAGCAGTAGATTAGAAATTGTACTTTACAGGCTGTTTTTACTCACATGCTATTGCTCCTCCTGCCTTTGTCCTATCTCAATAAAAGGGGCTCTCAGACCCCCAATCTGGGTTGCTCCATCCCGAGAAAGGTCGTGTCCTGTCTTTCTCCACATTGGCCTCATGGACGAACCACGAGAACATCACAGCATCCCTGTATTCACATGATCAAAATTCAGGAGTTTGGCCACCTGCGTGTCTTTACAACGCTATGGGGATTCTCCCTTGTCCCAAAAGTGCTTCTTTCTACTGGGTTTGCTTAAGCAGTTTTTCCAGAAGACGTTTTGCTTCTCATCCGAAAAGTTCTGAAGCTTCTTCAGAGCTGACGAGTCTTCTTGGATGAGAAGCGAGACGTCTTCCAGGAGAACAAAGGAAGTCCAATGGCACCTTTGGGATATGTGTTTCAAGGGTTGCGGCATCCCAGGGTCACACAACGCTCACCTCCTGCAACTTCCCAACCAGCTTCCAACAGCCAAGTCACTGAGGGAAGCTGGCTTCATTTCAAGACTGTAAGATTCACTCTCAAAGGTCCAGGAAGTTATTTCAGGAAACAAACTTCTATGGGGTTTTTCAATCCCAAGAATAGAAATGCATTACCAATTAATGAGGGAGGATTCTGGAGCTACATCAAAGTTATCTATTGCCAACTATTAAACACTAGAAGCCAATATATATAGATACGGAGCATGGGACACAGAATCCTAGTGCGGAAGAGACCTTGGAGGTCTTCTAGTCCAACCAGGGCAAAAGACATTATACTATCCCAGTCCAGTATTTTTGAAAAACTCCCATGATGGAACACCCGCAACTTAGGTTTCTGCCTAAACTCCTTCGCCCTTTTGGATTCTTGATCAGTCAGGACCGCTGTCTGCCCAGATTGTCTCTGGTGGCATCACACGAAAAAACACCACTTCAGTTTAGCAATAGCAATAGCGGTTAGACTTATATACCGCTTCATAGGGCTTTCAGCCCTCTCTAAGCGGTTTACAGAGTCAGCATATCACCCCCACAGTCTGGGTCCTCATTTTACCCACCTCGGAAGGATGGAAGGCTGAGTCAACCCTGAGCCGGTGAGATTTGAACATCCGAACTGCAGTCAGCTGAAGTAGCCTGCAGTGCTGCATTTAACCACTGCGCCATCTCGGCTCTTTTTATATAGATATAGAGATATATAGATACAGATAGATGATAGATAGATAGATAGATAGATAGATGATAGATAGATAGACAGAGAGAGAGAGAGAGAGAGAGAGAGAGAGAGAGAGAGAGAGAGAGAGAGATAGCAATAGCAGTTAGACTTATATACCGCTTCATAGGGCTTTCAGCCTTCTCTAAGTGGTTTACAGAGTCAGCATATCGCCCCCACAATCTGGGTCCTCATTTGTCTTAGCGGTGGGCTGACAGTCAGGGACAGGGATGGCATCAAAAGTGAGGCAGTGTTTCTCAACCTGGGCAGCGGGGAAGAGGGATGGACTCCAACTCCCAGAATTCCCTAGCCAGCAGAGCTGAATTCTGGGAGTTGAAGTCCAATCCTCTTCAAGATGCCCAGGCTGAGAAACACTATGAAAAAGGTTTCACTTTGGGGCGGTCCTACAACCCGGAGAATGTTCCTACTGGACTACCTGAGCAAGCGAAGTAAGAAAAATAAGTTTCATTTATTGAATCAACATATAAAGCAGCATCAAGGATAAATTAAAACACAGGTTAAAGACGCTTCTATTGCGGTTTCATCATTCAATCTGTAATTTCAATCGGAATAGAGCTGGAAAGGACCTTGGAAGTCTCCTTCTAGCCAGGGGTCTCCAACCTTGGCACTTTAAGCCTGGCAGACTTCAACTCCCAGAATCCCCCAACCAACTTTGCAAACTTTAAGCCTGGCAGACTTCAACTTGTTCTGTGCCCCGTTTCTTGCGTTTATCTTTTCCTTTTGTCACTATTTTAAATGCAATTTTAAAAACTATTGAAAAAAAACAACCATGAGATTTACTTAATAACGGTGCTCATCTCTTAACAACCGTGGCGAAAAAGGTTGTAAAATCAGGTGTGGCTCATTAATGTCGGCTGGTGACCCCCCGGGGGAGAGCCTTCTCTGTTGCAGCTCCAGCCCTCTGGAATGATCTCCCTGTCGAGATCCGGACCCTTACGACCCTCCCGGCTTTCCGCAAAGCCACCAAGTCCTTCCTGGCTGCTCCAGCTGGCCGGGGGGCCTGTGAAATATCCAGCCCCACGGAAATTGTGAATGTTGTGGTTTTGTTTTTAAAGTGTTGTCTTTGTCTAGTTTTCCCCCTTTCCCTTGTCTATTGTGAGCCGCCCGGAGTCCTTTGGGAATGGGCGGCATACAAGACAAATAAAATAAAATCAATCAATCAATCAATCAATCAATAATGACCGCCCCACTAAGCAACAGATGTTTTAGTCCAAATTGTAGTCACGAGGACTCCCTGCGGGGGGGAAGTCTTAAGGATCAGGATTTGGGGGGGTTTTGAGAAGGGAATCTTTGGAAATGAAAAATGATATACTTATGCCTTAATTGAAGAAAGTAATGATGATATAATTATGCTGTGAAATAATCTAACAATGACACAATGAAGAATTAATATAAGGTCTGGTGATATAATGTATAAGGTTAAGAACTTATTATAATGATATTTCGCTGCTGATAAGGCAATTCTAATAGGGGAACAAATGAAAACTGGTCTATATAGGCAGCGATGCCTTGTTGAACAATGAAGGAATAAGATCTCTGTTTGAAGGTATGAAATGCAAGGTTAACAATAAACAGAAGTATACTTCCTGGGGAAAAATAATGCTAATGTTAACTGAATATATATTGTAGAATGAAAATGAGGCCTTTAGTTATATTAGATGAAACATTTGAGACGGTAAATATTATTTGAAGATGCAGATGTTAAAACACTTGTAACCAAACGACATGCTGCATGTGATGATGGTTTTCCCCCCCGCCCTTTTTTGGGTCTTTTCCCCTTTTTTTTTTTTTTTAAACCCTAGGTCATTGTGGTGTCTATTAAATATATAACAGAGAGATACAGGGTGTGTGTATGGGGGGAAACGTAGTAGGGATGCACCTGTAATCAAATGACATACTGTATGGGACGATGGTTTTCCCCCCCCCCTTTTGTGTGTGTGTGGGGGGGGTGTTTCTCTTTTTTCTTTTTCCTCTGCCTTTCTTTTTCTATTGTTATGTGATTATGTTGTCTATGTAACAAAAATGAAATAAAATTATAAAATAAAAATAAAAAGCAGAAATCGGAGCTCTCTGAAGGTGGTCAAGGGCTCTTTACACATTTGGGGGGGTGGGGGAGAGGCAAAGGCCTCTTTTGGTGCCCAGGCATTCAAAGGAGGGAGGAGAGCCTCTCCCGTGACCGCCTCCCTGGACGGAGGGCCAGTCATGCCAGGGAGTCCACCTGCACACCTGCCTTGGGAGACGCCACGCAGCAACTCCGACGGGTCCCAGCTGCTGCAAATCCCTCTTTGTTTGCCTTCGTGCGACTGAGCCAAGGATGACGCAGGCCAGGCCTTGTTTGCGAGCGCTTGAGCAAACAGGCAGGCACCCGGAAGGCGGTGCAGGCAGGAGTGGGGCTGAGTCCTAGAAGGACTGCTGGGGGTCCCCAGCGACGCTGCCTGGGGAATCCTGGGAGTTGAAGTCCACTAGAATTGCTAATCCTACCCTTGGTTGTCTAAAGAGAGACGTAAGATCAAAATCAGGTGAAGTCTTAGCACCGCTTTATAAAGCCTTAAGTGCGGCCACACCTGGAATCCTGCATCTGGTTTTGGTCCCGCGACAGAAAAGAGCCTGAGGCTTTGGAAAAAGGGCAGAGAAGAGCAACTCAGAGGATCCAAGGCCTGGAGGATGAGAGACAGGCTAGAGAAAAGGAGGGCCAGGGGGGAGGACACCATAGCGCATTTCAGCACTTGAGGGGCTGCCACAAAGAAGAGGGAGGGGGTTTCAACCTATTCTCCAAAGCCCTTGAAAGCAGGAGATGAACCAATGGATGGAAACTAGTCAGGGAGAGACGCAAGCTGAAATTAAGAACTTCCTAACAATGAGGACTATCAACCAGTGGAACCAATTGCCTCTAGAGCAGTGTTTCTCAACCTTGGCAACTTGAAGATGTCCGGACTTCAACTCCCAGAATTCCCCAGCATTCGCATTCGCTGGCTGGGGAATTCTGGGAGTTGAAGTCCGGACATCTTCAAGTTGCCAAGGTTGAGAAACACTGCTCTAGAGGCTCCATCACTGGAGGTCTTCCGGAAGAGACGTGTCTGAAATGCCATCGGGCCCCGATGGCCAACCTGGGCCATGCGGAGCCATTCCTTAAGGGCACGCCAGGCGTTGCCCCTGTCAGTTGGTTTTGACCTCCATTTTCGCCTGCTTTTCACCCTCCCCCTAAAGGGAAGGCACAAAAAAACCCAACTCAACGCACAAACCAGAAGTTTGGAAACGGACTTCCAGTTTGCGTGCTGGGCCGTTTTTCGCCCTCCGGAGATTCCAGGGGGCTTCCTGAAGCCTCCAGAGGGCGAAAAACAACCCCACACGCAAACTGGAAGTTGGAAAACGGGCCGTTTCCGGCCTCTGAAAGACCTGGGGGGAGGCGTTTTCATCCTCCCCAGGGTCCTAAAAAGCCTCTGGAGCCCTGGGAGGCCAAAAAAACAGTCCCACCGTGCCGTCACGTGCCGAAAGTGTGTCCGTGTGCGGGGGGGGGGTCATACACGCATACTATAGGGTCTCCTGCTTGAGCAAGGGGTTGGACTAGAAGACCTTCAAGGTCCCTCCAAGCTCTATTCCGATTAAAATTTGGAGTTGAGGTCCACAAATTCTTAAAGCTGCCAAACGCATCTTAGCCTCAAGAAGCCGCCTCGTCCTTGGGGGGGTTGCAGCCCAAGCGCGAAAGCCACCCCCCAATAGAGAGGATCCTCGGGTGATTCTGCCGAAAGGGGTTTTGGGAAACAATTGCAAAAACTGAAAAGTGGCCGTAAATGGGCCCCCACTGTGCTCAGGTAACTGGGGGTGGGAGTTGGGGAGAGACGGGGGCTGGCCATCAAAATTTAGAACATCTTAATCCCCTGTTGTAATATAATTCCTTGTGTAGGTGTGGGTCACCCATGGCCCAGTGGATAACGGGGCATGCGCAGCCATGCTGAACCACACAGGAGAAAACAAACTCCTAAAACTCCATAACATCCTGATAGTGCATAACATAACATCCTGAGATGTGCCCTACCAATGACGCCCAGGATTTGACCATATATAGACAGAACTTCCCTGAGCAGTAGATTAGCAATTGTACTTTTACAGGCTGTTTTTAACCACATGCTGATTGCTCCTCCTGCCTTGGTCCTATCTCAATAAAAGGGGCTCTCAGACCCCCAATCTGGGTCGCTCCATCCCGAGAAAGATCGTGTCCTGTCTTTTCTCCACATTGGCCTCATGGGCGAACATCACATTTGGTAGCAGAGGATGGTTACTTCGCAATCCCCTTTTTCCAAGTAAGTTGCAACTTTGAACAGTGAGTGCTATGCGACCTGTTCACTTGACGAGAACTGCCTGCAAGATGCCCATATGGTACCTCCTTGATTCACTGGGGGGGGGGGGCATTCCAAGCATGGTTTCCCCCCCCCACCTTGCAGGTGACAGAGAACCCATTGAATGGCGGAGGGGCAGAAGAGTTGCTGTGCTCTCCTAGACACCTCCCTCCACAAGGGGCTGAGGGCTTGGGGAAGGGGTGCCTGGGGGATTCTCCCTCTCCTCCTTGGGAGCCAACCCCCCCCGCCCCACAGCAACAGCCCAACTGGCCAGCTTTCTAGATCAGTGGGAGTCAACCTGGTCCCTACCGCCCACTAGTGGGCGTTCCAGCTTTCACGGTGGGCAGAAGGGGTTTGCCGAGATGGCGCAGTGGTTAAATGCAGCCCTGCAGGCTACTTCAGCTGACTGCAGTTCTGCAGTTCGGCTGTTCAAATCTCACCGGCTCAGGGTTGACTCAGCCTTCCATCCTTCCGAGGTGGGTGAAATGAGGACCCGGATTGTTGTTGGGGGCAATATGCTGACTCTGTAAACCGCTTAGAGAGGGCTGAAAGCCCTATGAAGCGGTATATAAGTCTTAACTGCTAACTGCTGCTGCTGTAACTCTGCTTTATAAATTTTATAAAGTAAAGTTACTTCCCTACTTTATAAATCACCATGACTGTGGAACCGGTGGACGCTTAGAAAACTTTACTACTAACAGAGATACAAAAGTGGGGGGTAGGTATAAAAAGGCTGACTACTCCTGTTCTAGGGGAATCCTGCGAGTGAGATCTGTCTAGAAATCCCGATCTGAAGTTGGCTAGATTAGATCAAGTGTGATCAACTGGAACTGATTGGATTCCATGGAGAAGCTGGCTTCCACTCCCCTCTAGCCCTGTGCCACCGGCAAGTCCAAAACTTCGGTTACTAAGCGAAACAGTTGCCCCATTTTACAACCTTTCTTGTCCCATTTGTTAAAGCGAATCACTGCAGCTGTTCAGTTGGGAACACAGATGTGAAGTGAATCTGGCTTCCCCATTAACTGCTTGGTCGCAAAAGGGGAATCACGTGAGCCCGGACACTGCAACCGACATAAGTTCATGCCAGTTGCCAAGCCTCTGAATTCTGATCACGTGGCGGCCATGGGGATAATGCAACGGTCGTAAGTGCGAATTCCAGTCTTGAGACTCTTTTTTCGGTGCTGCTGTAACATTTTTTTAAAGAATTCTTATTTTTAAACAAGCACAGACAAAGAATAATAGCAATAGCAATAGCAATAGCAGTAGACTTATATACCGCTTCATAGGCCTTTCAGGCCTCTCTAAGCGGTTTACAGAGAGTCAGCATATTGCCCCCAACAATCTGGGTCCTCAATCTGGGTCCTCATTTTACCCACCTCGGAAGGATGGAAGGCTGAGTCAACCCTGAGCCGGTGAGATTTGAACCGCTGACCTGCTGATCTAGCAGTAGCCTGCAGTGCTGCATTTAACCACTGCGCCACCTTGGCTCAGTGGTTAAATGTAAAACCATCTTCCAGTCACACACAGCGTGTCGATTGGTTACAAAACTTTGCTGCATCCTTTCCATAGTCCTCACTTACAACTTTGAACTAAATGGACTGTTGTGAGTCAAGGGCTGCCCATCAGCACCAGGGCCGAAGGGGCAGCACAGAGACGCCCAGGGTGTCTCTTTCCCAGGGCTCAGCATCCGGGGGGACCAACGTCCCTGAAGGATGCAGCTGCTGTGGCCCAGGGGAGGAAGCCAGGGGGTGCAGGGGGTGGGGGTGCATGTGGTCCTGGGTGGTGGGGGGGCTGCTGAACCAGGTGCCACCACCGAGCAGGCCAGGTTCCAAGGGTCTCTCTCTGCAGCAGCTACAAGCGGCAAAGAGCCAAGCCCTGAAGGACCTTCCACCGGGGCGGGGGGGGGAGCCAAGAATCCCCTCCGGGACCCTCCCTTCTCTTCCTTCCCAGCCAGCGACTGATTGCCTCAGCTCGGCTTCTAGCCCTGGCTTGGCCTTGGCCTTGCTTCTGATTGGGGATGGGGATGGGGGGCTTTAGGAAACAGGACAGCGTCCCCTGGACTGGCTGCCACGAAGGGTCCCTGCTTGCATCCCTCCCTCTTCTGGACAAAGGCCCCTTGGTCCGCCCCACAATTTGTCAGTTCCAGTCCTGGCAAGAGGGGCCTATGGTAGCTCCCGGCCTCTGGTTGGGTCAGGGGGCACCGCTTGGCCCCTGTGGCCGATTGGGAGATCACCTGGGGGGGGGGCTTTGCTGCTCCACTGCCCAGCCCTCCTGCGGCTGCCTTGGGTCCCCCAGGCAGAGACCCCAGCTTCCCTGGGGGCTGCTGCTCCCCCTCTGGGTTGCCCTTCAATGGGGCAACGGGCAGGCAGGCACCTGGGGGCCAACCCGCATCCGGCTGCTTCTGCAATGGAGCCTGGACTAACTTCCCGGGGCATTGAGGCAGAGACGCTCCTCCGCACCGTTTAAGAGTGGCTCGCTCAGCCCTTTCCTCGTTTCCGGTTTCCCTTTCTGTGTGGCAAAACTGATTTTACAGGTTTTTACAATATCTTTACAAGCCAGGCAGGGCTCTTAAGGAAGCGGGGCGTACAATCTTCTCCAGGCGTGCAGCCGATGCCTTCCTTCCACAGCTTTGCCCAGGAATCTCTCGATGGTTTATACCAGAGACCTTCACACTTGACAACTTAAAGCAGTGTTTCTCAACCTTGGCAACTTGAAGATGTCCGGACTTCAACTCCCAGAATTCCCCAGCCAGCATTCGCTGGCTGGGGAATTCTGGGAGTTGAAGTCCGGACATCTTCAAGTTGCCAAGGTTGAGAAACACTGACTTAAAAGCATAGCTGGCTGGGGAATTCTGGGAGTTGAAGTCCGGACATCTTCAAGTTGCCAAGGTTGAGAAACACTGACTTAAAAGCATAGCTGGCTGGGGAATTCTGGGAGTTGAAGTCCGGACATCTTCAAGTTTGCCAAGGTTGAGAAACACTGACTTAAAAGCATAGCTGGCTGGGGAATTCTGGGAGTTGAAGTCCGGACATCTTCAAGTTGCCAAGGTTGAGAAACACTGACTTAAAAGCATAGCTGGCTGGGGAATTCTGGGAGTTGAAGTCCGGACATCTTCAAGTTTGCCAAGGTTGAGAAACACTGACTTAAAAGCATAGCTGGCTGGGGAATTCTGGGAGTTGAAGTCCACAAGTCTTAAAAGTTGCCAAGTTTGGGGACCCCCCGGTTTACACCAAAAGAAAAACGAGTAACGACAACGGGTGTTGCCTAGGGGAGGGCCAGGAGACCCAGGGTGCAAAATACAGGCAGTCCTTGACTTACGACCACAAGTGAGCCCAACATTTCTGCTGTTATGTGAAACATTGGTTTAACTTGAGTTTTGCCCCATTTCACAACTTTTTTTTGCCGCAGTTGTTAAGTAAATCAATGAAGTTGTTAAGTCAGTCACACGGTTGTTAAGTGAATCAGGCTTCCCCATTGATTTTGCTAATCAGAAGGCCACAGAGGGCGGGGGGACAAAAGGGGGGGGCTTCAGTTTCAGCTTGGAAGCTGCTTAAAATAAGTGCCGGTGTTGGCAAGACAACACAGTTTACGCTCAGGAGGAGGCAGAATTGGAATTAGTATTAAATCACATCACGAATTTAATCAATTGTTTAAAACTTATCAATGAATCAATCAGAATAGAACTCGAAGGGACCTTGGAGGTCTTCTAGTCCAACCCCCTGCTCACGCAGGAGAACCTATACTATTTCAGATAAGGGACTGTCTAGATTCTTCTTGAAGACCTCCAGTGATGGAGCACCCATAACCTCTGGTGGCAAGCTGTTCCACTGGTTAATAGTTCTCACTGTCAGGAGGTTTCTCCTCAATTCCTGGTCGCTTCTCCCCTTGATTAGTTTCCATCCATTATTTCTTGTCTTGCCTTACAATGCCACATTGCAAGCTGGCTCTGCCGACCGCCAGCAGTTCAATCCTGACCAGCTGCAGCTTGACTCAGCCTCCCATCCTCCCAAGGCCGGTAAAATGAGGAACCAGATTCTTGGGGAAATAGGCCCTGTAACCCACCCAGAGAGTGTTGTGAAGGGTTCCACCACAAAACCTAAACCTAACCCTAAACCTAACCCTTAACTTAACCCTAAACCTAACTCTTAACATAACCCTAACCCTAACCCTAACCCTAACCCTTAACCTAACCCTAACCCTAAACCTAACCCTTAACGTAACCCTAACCCTTAACGTAACCCTAACCCTAACCCTAACCCTTAACCTAACCCTAACCCTAAACCTAACCCTTAACCTAAACCTAACCCTAAACCTAACCCTAAACCTAACCCTTAACGTAACCCTAACCCTTAACCTAACCCTAAACCTAACCCTAACCCTTAACTTAACCCTAAACCTAACCCTAACCCTAAACCTAACCCTAACCCTAACCCTTAACCTAACCCTAACCCTAACCCTTAACCTAACCCTAACCCTAAACCTAAACCTAAACCTAACCCTAAACTTAACGCTAAACCTAACCCTAAACCTAACCCTAAAACAAACCCCTAAACCTAATCCTAACCCTTACCTTAATTGAAATTGGCTTTCTGCTGCGGCGCCGTTTTAAAGCGCCCTTCTGTTGCCGCGCTGTTGTCGCGGCAGTGATGACGCACGGTGATGATGTCGCGGCTTTAGTGACGCGATTTTATCACCGCTATTTTGACGAGCGCGGTTTTGTCGTGCCACGGTTGTGAAGCCCCATGAAGCGGCACATAAGTCTTAAGTGTTTGTGCTCTGCATTGGACACGGAGCTCTCGCAGTTTAAAGGCCCGGCCTTCAGGGCAATGTAAAGTGAAAAACAGTCATATTCATCAAACGCCCGCCTGCCCCCCCCCCCCCAACAACTCTCAATGGAAAACCTTTGGGAATCTCTGGTCTGTGCAAATCTTGGGAGTATAGCGGGAGGCCCAGAGCTCGTGCCCCCCCCCCAAGGTCCTCCCCCAGCAGCAACTCAGGCAGCTGGGAATGCAGCCAAGGCAGAGGAGGAAGACAAGCTACTTCCTCGTCTTCACTTCGAGGGAAAGGACGGCCTTACGGTTCCTTGTTCGCAATTCCACCTCCAGAGCAATTTAATTCAGGCATTTGCTGCAAGAGAGACCCTCCATGGCCCTGGGTTTAATGGCTTATTATTCAGAAGGCCTGGGAGGGATCCTGGGGATCATCTAGTCCAACCCCCTGCGTGGTGTGGTTGCTGCCTCCACTTAAGCGTCCCATAGCTGAACGGCTCTTTCCATTTAAAAAAAAAAGTGGGGGGAGTCCAACAGGAGCCAGACCTTCTTTGGACTTCTACCCCTGAAGAAGCTTCTCGGATTGAGAAGCAAGGAAGTCCGGTTGCCCCCTGGGAAAAGCCCCCCCGTGGGACAACCATGGCCTGGAGGACAGGGTATCTCCTCCCATCACGCCCTTCTCCCAATCGGAACCTATCACTCTTTCGGGCCTTGGCTCCTGGAGCAAGTGGGGGGGAGGGTCCCTCCAGTAGAGTTGAAGGGGAGCCCCCCCCCCCGCTTTCTACAAGGGGCATCCCCTCCTCCTGAGCGGGAGGGGGGGTCAAATTCAGGAGTGGAGCCCTGGAAATGCCAAGGGCTCTTCTCCCCCTGGGGCCGTCTTCTTCCTCCCTTCTTGAGATTTCACTTTTCCATTCAAAGAGACCCCTGCCTGTCAGACCCCCCCCCCTCCAGAGAGGATTACAAGGACGCTCCATGCATCAAAAGACGAAGCGCTCCCCTGCCTGGTATGATGATGCAAGTGGGAGATTGGCTTGGCTCAGCCGGGCAGAGGGAGCGGAGAATCCTCCTGTCTGCAAGGAAGGGGTCTCTTCTTCTCCCCACCTGGTGGGCTGAGCAGGCCTCCCTACTGGCCCGTCTCCCTGTCAGAAAAATCCCCTTGGACTGGGACCTCCTGCCTCCAGTGCTAGACCCCCCCCCCCCGGAAGCTTCCAAGGGGGGAAAGAAGGCAGTTGGGGTGGGAAAGGGGCTCTTTCTTCCCCTGAAGAAGCTCCTTGGAGCAGAAGTGAAGCATCTTCAAAGGAGAAACAGGAAGTCCAGGGGCCTCTTGGAAGAAGCACCTGGGGGGCAACCAGGGCCTGGATGACGGCTGAGCCCCCCCCCCCCCCCATACACACAGACATTGAGCTAAGCCCTTTGGGGATACTTGTCTCCAGCCCCAGGCTTTGGAAAAGGGAAAAGGAAGGAGACCCCCAGCCGCCCTGAGGAGATCCCCAGCTGCCCTGCCCATCGTCCCCATCAGCCACAGGCAGCTCCTGGGCACCAGAACCCCCTGCAAGACCGCCAAGCCCAGAGGCTGCCCCCAAGCTCCTAGTTTGGGGCAGCGGAAGCATCCTCCCCTCGGTGCTGATCCTGAGTGCCCAAGCGGCCCCCTTCAGCAGACCCTCCCCCAGCTCTGCCGCCTCTGCAGCCAGCGATGCAGGAGAGGAAGAGAGCCGTTCCCCTCAGCCCCACCGCCCACCAAGGCCCCATAAATCCTTCGGGGGGGGGGGGCTGGGTTGGCAGCTCCACCTGCCCAAGAGACAAGCCACCTGCCCCACGCCAACATGAGAACCAAAGAGAAGAAGGGAGAACCACCTCACTGTGTGATCTCCACGTGAGGCAGGGATGAAGCTCAAACAGGATCACCTGGAGGCTTCCTTTCCCCCCTCAGCTGAGCACAAAAGTTCTGGGAGGGGTCATTTCCAGGAGAAGCCTGCCAGCTGGACCCCTGAAGACCCCCCCCCCCTCCAGGCAACTGAGCCGAAGGCCTGGATGCTTTTTTTGCCAGAAAATGACACCCCCCCCCAATGAGGAATGTTTCTGCTGCTCCAGAGTCCGTCCCCCCCCCCTTTCAGCCTCCGAAAGAAGGCAGGCTTCAAATCCTCCCCACAGTCCCTGGGTCCCATGCCCAGGGCTCACACGGAAGTGTAGGTTGTGTGCCAGCTGCACCCCTCCGCCTGGATGCACCAGTCTCCGGCTGTCCAAGGCAGATGCTCAGGGTCTCCTCCGAACCCTCAAAGCCTTCATTCGAGGGTGGGGGGGTGGGGGCTGGTCAGGGGAGACCCAGTGGGAGGAGGAGTGGGAGCCGCTGCAGCCGCCAGCCACCTGGGGCAGGAGGCATTGCCAAGCGCTGGGCAGTTTTAATACAAGCAAATAACCACCAGGATGTTGGACGGGCATCGCATGCAGGAAGATTACGCTGCCTCTGCCCCCCCCACCCCCCCCACCCCCCGCCACCAGCCGCTTCCTTTGGCAACCTCTGCAGGGCAGACCCGGGACCCCCCCTCCCCTGCCCCGGAACCGGCTTCTCCGTCGGGGCTTCCCTAAGGATGGGCTCTGCCCACCCACCCCCCAGCCCAGGAAAGCAGCCCACCGCCCAAGACTGACGCAGCTGGCCCGGAGCCGCCCGCCCGTCCCATCGCCTTTCCCCGGTCAGGCTGCAGCCCCTCCGGCGGCTCCTTCCTTCCCTCCAGCGGGCGGGTCCTTTGGGCGGAAAACCCTCCATATCTCAGGCCAGGGAGGGCCCGGGGCTTTGTGGGGGGGGGGCATCTCCGCCCCAGAACCTCCAGGGGGGGCAGCAGCTGCGGTTCCTCCTCTGCCCCCCGAAGGGCCCCAGGGAGCAGCCCCCCCGCCCCCCAAACCCCCCCTGCCTGCTCAGCTGCCTCGCCCCCCCCCGGAACCCCCCCAAACCCCCCAAGGAGCCCCCCGCGCAGAACCCGCCAGCCCCTCCCCCCCCGGCGCTCCAGCTGCGGACCCCCCCCCCCGACAGCGGCTCCGTCCGGTCCAGCCCCCTCCGCGCTCCTCAGCCCCCCCGGAGACCCCCCCCGGATCCCCCCCGCCCCGAGGAGGACCCCGGCGTCTCCACCCTCCCCCCCACGGCGGAAGCGTCCTGGCGGCCCCCCCGGGAGACGGACCGGCTGCAATGGGGGGTCTCATCGCCCCCCCCCCACGCGCGGGACTGCCCCCGCCCCCCGCCTCGGCCACGCCCACCCCCAGCCCCCCCCCACCCCCGGACTCACCGCGGACGCAGAGCAGGGACATGGCGCCGCCCGGCGGGCCCGAGGAGGGCCGGAGCCGCCCGCTGCTTCTTCCCGGCCGCGCCCGCACTCCGCATGCCCGCCGGCCAGGCCGGGGCTGACCCCTCGGGCGCCGCGCGGGAGACCCCGTCGCTACGGGCGACGCCGCGGGGAGGGCGGGCGGGGGGGCTGTCCGGCGGCGGAATGGGCGGGGCGTCGGCGCGGCCAATGGGCGCCCGGCAGAGAGGCCGCCGTCTCGGGACACGCCCCCTGGGGCGGGGCGGCTCTTGCCGGTCGGGAGGCGCTCTGTGCGCGCTCAGAGGCGCTCTTGCGCTCCCGCCGGGGCCGCGGTGGAAGCCGCGTATGCGGTGCATGTTGCTGGCTCTGCAGACCCGCCCTGGGGAGCCCGCGGAGGAAGCAGCCGCCCCGGCCGCCGCCCTGTTGGCTGCGCTGCCCCGGCTGGGAAGAGCGGCGGAAATCATGCCCCCCCCCGGCCAAAGGAAGAGCGGGCGGAGGAGGGGAGGGGGCGGGAGGGAGGGAGGGAGGGGGCGCCCCAGGACTGGCCCCGCTGCCCGCCTCCTGAAGCCCCCCGGGGGAGAGGAGGAGAGGGGGCGGAGGGGAAGAGTCCCGGGACCCCCCCCCCCTCGTACCGCCAGAACATTGCCGGGAGGGGCATGAGGGGGAGGGAGGGGCAGTCTCCGGAGCCCCCCAGCGATGCCCATCGAAGGCCCCGCCTGACTTGCTTTTCCTAGCCAGACAGAGAGGCTGAGCGGAGGGCAGTCTGCCTGGAAATGCTCCCACCTGCCCAGGTGCTGCTTCCTCTGCAGGATCTCCTGCCTCCGGGGGGCCCCTGCTGCTTCCCCACTCAGCCCCCCACCCCACTCTCCCACTGCTGCCCTCCCGGCATTCCCTTGGGGTTCCTGGAGCCCTGTCCAGGCTGCGGAGGCTGGAGCCCCCCAACTGGCACGCCACCTGCACCCGCTGCCTGGAGGGAAGGAGCAGGGGCGCCCGGTCAACCCCCCAGAGCCCTCCATCTTTTCTCTGGGCACCTCCGAAACCTCCTCCCACTGAATCCCCCAGAGGCCTCCTGGGCTTTTCCTTCCAGACCTCGGGGGGGCCCTGCCCTGATCCAGCCAGATGTCCGGTGCCACGGGGAAAGGCTACCAGCCAGATGACCCACGCGGCACAGCCCTTGCTTGGAGCCAGGAGAAGGTCAGCCAGTCGGGAAGAGATAACTGGCAGTGGGTCCCCTGGAGCCCCCAAACTTACTTTTGGAGCCAGGCTCTGACTTTCAGGCCTTTGGGCTTCATGCTGGCTGAGGAATTCTGGAGGTTGAAGTCCAGAAGTGCTAGAGCAGTGTTTCTCAACCTTGGCGACTTTAAGTCCTGTGGACTTCAACTCCACAGGACTTAAAGTCCACAGGACTTAAAGTCGCCAAGGTTGAGAAACACTGTGCTAGAGTTACCAGCTTTGGAGACCCCTGTTCTAGGTCTTGTTGGTAGGCCGTGAAGGTCTTTGTGCTGAGAAGCGGCCCCTCCCTCGGCTAAGGTCCTTGGTGGGTCACAGCAAGCGGGCCCAGGGCAGGGGGAGAAGCATTGACAGGACAGCCGGCATCCCTGGGCTTTGGAGCTCCTCTCACCTGGCCCCCAGGAGCCTCTCCAGGAGAAGGAGATCCCAGGAAGCTGTGATCATGAATGGGATCCAGGAGAAAGGACTCCTCTTCCTCCTCCTCAAACTCCTCTTTGCCCAGCAGTCTTTTGGGGAGGGGGCTTCCGCGCCTTTTGCTACGCCGCCCTGGCTTACAAACAGGAGCTGCGTTCACACACCACAGGACACAAGGCCCCCAAAGAGTGCAGTGGCTCCTTAAGAGCCTGGGGAGGGGGCCCTTCGGAACCAGGCCGGGCAAGCAGCGGGCAGCTCCGTTGGCACAAGTAGTGGATGCTCACGCTGGCATTCGCCTGCCACTTGAACAGAAGCATGCCATTGTAATGTTCCCGTGGTTCGTCCATGAGGCCAATGTGGAGAAAAGACAGGACACGATCTTTCTCGGGATGGAGCGACCCAGATTGGGGGTCTGAGAGCCCCTTTTATTGAGATAGGACAAAGGCAGGAGGAGCAATCAGCATGTGATTAAAAACAGCCTGTAAAAGTACAATTTCTAATCTTCTGCTCAGTCTATATATGGTCAAATCCTGGGCGTCAATGGTAGGGCACATCTCAGGATGTTATGTTATGAACTATCAGGATGTTATGGAGTTTTAGGAGTTTGTTTTCTCCTGTGTGGTTCAGCGTGGCTCTGCATGCCCTGTTATGAACTGGGCCATGGGTGACCCACACCTACACAAGGAACTATATTACAACATGCCATCTCCCGCACACGCACACACCGGTCCACCAAGCGGGAAAAGATTGGGGACCGCTGGCTTGAGACCACCCATCCCCTTCTGCAACCTCCCCTTAAATGGCATTAACTATTTCACTGGTATTTGGGTTGGGCAAGAGATAAGTAAATCCCCTTTCAAGCAGTCAACTTTATCTAGGCCAGTGTTTCTCAACCTTGGCAACTTGAAGATGTCTGGACTTCAACTCCCAGAATTCCCCAGCCAGCATTTGCTGGCTTTTGCTGGGGTTTTAGGAGTTTGTTTTCTCCTGTGTGGTTCAGCGTGGCTCTGCATGCCCTGGTATGAACTGGGCCATGGGTGACCCACACCTACACAAGGAACTATATTACAACACTGGGGAATTCTGGGACTTGAAGTCCAGACATCTTCAAGTTGCCAAGGTTGAGAAACACTGATCTAGACATTGCAGGCCTTTGCGGTGCCACAAATGCCCACCTGTGGCCCACCTGCGCCTGGGCATCAGAGGTGGGTGGTTTCAGGTCCAGCTGCCATGTGTAGCTTGGGTTTACAGCCAGCCCCTGTAGTGAAGCAGGGCAGGGCAACGCTCGGCTTCCGAAGGGCTTGGAGGCATCGGAGCCAAAGGGCTGCGTGAGTCAACCAGGTTGAGGCCCCTGCCAAGGCAACGGGGCGCTTCCTGCCTGCCGCAGCTCTTCCTCTGCCTGTTTTCATCCTGAAGCATCTCTTGGAGGCTTGGAAGGGCAGCCGGGGGGGGGGGGCAGCCCTCTCTCCTGTGGCTGAATGAACAGGAAGCGGGATTCCAGCTCTGCTGTAGAAGCTGGAAGGCTGTCTGGGCTCCTCCAGGGCCTGCCAGGTCCCAAAGAAACAGGGGTCGCCCTGTTAAATCAACTCCCCATAAAGGCCCTTCTCTCACCCATCGGCAGGCAAAGACCCTTTGGGCCAGGGAGGAAGGCAGGAGAGCCGCAGCGGGCAGCGTGCCCTGCTTCACCAGCATGGCTGGTTGTAGTGTGGATCAGCCTTCCTGATTGGAGAAACCTGCCCCCCCACCCCGGCCCCCTTCAGCAGAGGAGTTTGAAACTCTTAAGCTCTGGGAAGCCGCTCAGGCAGACGCATCTCTGATTCCCTGGAGCATAAAGAGAGGATGAGCATCACAATCAGATTTACACAATGTTCTCCTTGTAATTGCAAACGGAGCTTCATGCTTGCGATGGAATCGGTTTTTGTTCTAGTCTGCTGGCGGAGGGGTGGGACTGACCCACGGCTCTTAAAGCAAGCTGCACGCAAGATTAAGTCTTTTGAGAACAGGACGATCCAGCCCACGGTTACCCCACGTGGGTTAGTCCTCCTCTCCTCAATATTATTTTTAGGTGAAGAAACGTCCTTCTGGGCTCAGTTCCAAGTGGGGGGGGGGGGGGAAGACACTGGGAATTGAATTGAATTTATTATATTTCTATGCCGCCCTTTTCCTCCGAAGGGGACTCAGGGCGGCTCACAACCCAAGTCAAGGGGGGAGGGTACAAATAAGGAATAAAAAAGACGAACGAAACAATACCACAATTTAAAAGCACACAAAAGCACACAAAGGGCTTTGCGGAAGGCCTGGAGGGTGGTGAGGGTCCGAATCTCCACGGGGAGCTCGTTCCAGAGGGCCGGAGCAGCCACAGAGAAGGCTCTCCTCCGGGTGGTCGCCAGTCGGCATTGGCCAGTGGATGGAATTTGGAGGAGGCCTAATCTGTGGGATCTAATCGGTCTATTGGAGGTAATTGGGAACACAGAGAAATGGAGAAATATGTTTTTAGGCAGGAAACAGACTCACTCTCAATAGCCCCCACCTTTCTCAATGGGCCATTTAAAAACCCTGGACCTGTCTATTCTACATAACAAAGATCTCCCCCCTTCAGCCCCAGGGTGATGCGATTAAGGCATGATAGTATTAGCCCTTTACCCTGCTTGGGAAGATGGTTTTAATGGTGGACAGAATCACAGGAGCTCCTGAACAGAAAAGGGGGGATCAGGTGCTTCCAGATGTTGGGAGAAGAAGAACAAGAGAGAGGCAGAGATGCTGACAGTCCCTGGTTTTATGCCCTCTCTGGCCTTTGATCTTCAGCTTGTCTTCTGATTGGTTGCCAGACTCCCAGGGGGCCATGCAGGGGCAACTCTCTAGGCTGTGCCTTGAGTGCAAGTTTGGTTGAGCATCGCTTCTTCCCAGGTGCCCTGTGGTGAGAGGGGTAAAGGGCTAATACTATCATGCCTTAATCGCATCACCCTGGGGCTGAAGGGGGGAGATCTTTGTTATGTAGAATAGACAGATCCAGGGTTTTTAAATGGCCCATTGACAAAGGTGGGGGCTATTGAGAGTGAGCCTGTTTCCTGCCTAAAAACACGTTTCTCCATTTCTGATCCAGGGAAATATAATATTCTGCCTTTTCAATATTTCCCCAGGATATTTCATTTTTTTCTAGGAGAGGGCTGGGTGCTAACTTCCCACAGGTGTTTATCCTGCCTTTGTTATTTTTTTACCAATAGTTCAAGGCAGCAAACATACCTAATACTCCTCCTTCCTTCCCTCTCTTTTCCCCACAACAACAACCTTGTGAGGCGGATTGGATGGACCCAAAAAATCACCTAGCTAATTTTTTCCCTGCTATGCTGCAAGGGAGTCCAAGCTGGGCGACTTTAAAGACTTGTGGACTTCAGCTCCCAGAATTGCTCAGCCAGCATGGTTGGCTGGGGGAATTCTGGGAACTGAAGTCCTCAAAGTTACCAAGTTTGGGGACCCCTCCAGTATAGCATGAAAAGTCAGTGAGATTCTTCCCTCTATCGGGCAGCCCTTGAGATTCTTGAAGGCAGCAACTGTGTCTCTGCAGACCTTCTTCTCCATCCAGACCAGGCATAACCCTTCCCCATACGCTTCTCCTCCTAGGTTGTCTTGGGTGTTCTGGAAACATTCCAGCTTCTCAATGTGTTGTAATATAACTCCTTGTGTAGGTGTGGGTCACCCATGGCCCAGTGCATAACGGGGCATGCGCGGCCACACTGAACCACATGTGAAGAAACAAACTCCTAAAGAACATAACATCCTTATAGTACTCCATAACATCCTAATATCCTGATAGTGAATAACATAACACCCTGAGGTTCACTCTACATGTGCCTTACCCAACGACTCCAGGATTTGACCATATATAGAAAGAACTTCCCTGAGCAGTAGATTAGAAATTGTAGTTTGACAGGCTGTCTTTCATCACGTGCTATTGATCCTCCTGCCTTTGTCCTATCTCAATAAAAGGGGGTCCTAGACTCCAATCTGGGTCGCCTCATCCCGAGAAAGCTCGTGTCCGTGTCTTTTCTCCACATTGGCCTCATGGACGAACCACGGGAACATCGCATTTGGTAGCAGAGGATGGTTACTTCGCTTCAACGTCCTTCCCAAAATGTGTGGCCCAAAACTGATGAATATAGCAATAGCAGTAGACTTATATACCGCTTCATAGGGCTTTCAGCCCTCTCTAAGCGGTTTACAGAGAGTCAGCATATTGCCCCCAACAATCTGGGTCCTCATTTCACCCACCTCGGAAGGATGGAAGGCTGAGTCAACCCTGAGCCGGTGAGATTTGAACCGCTGAACTGCTGATCTAGCAGTAGCCTGCAGTGCTGCATTTAACCACTGCGCCACCTCAGCTCTAAAACGTTCTCCACCAGGGTCCTTTGGCTCGGCTCGGCTTGGCTTGGGCATGCTGTGCAAACTCTGCTGTTGTGATATTGCTAAACTCTAACTCAGTGTTTCTCAACCTTGGCAACTTGAAGATGTCCGGACTTCAACTCCCAGAATTCCCCAGCCAGCGAATGCTGGCTGGGGAATTCTGGGAGTTGAAGTCCGGACATCTTCAAGTTGCCAAGGTTGAGAAACACTGCTCTAACTTCTGGTTACAGTTTTATGTCATTTCAGGCCCTTGTGATTTATTCAGGAAATCACGATTAAACCAGCTGAGTCACAGACCCGCTTATTATTTATGGTATTACTCAGCTCGGAAGCTTTGTTTGAAGCAGTTCTGGTGATTGGCCACAAGGGGGCAGCAGTTCCCCATCCTGAATCTTCAGATCTGATCATGGGATTCTAGCTATTTCCAAGCAAATATCCTAATATTCTGGTTAGTTCTTTTATTTGTCCAGCCAGAGGTTCTTATAAAAGAAAGGAGGGAAGGAAGGAAGGAGGGAAGGAAGGAGGGAAGGAGAGAAGGAGGGAAGGGGAAGGAGGGAGGGATGGGGAGTAGGAGAGAAGAAAGGAGGGAAGGAAGGAGGGAAGGAAGGAGGGAAGGAAGGAGAGAAGGAGAGAAGAAAGGAGGGAAGGAAGGAGGGAAGGAAGAAGAGAAGGAGAGAAGAAAGGAGGGAAGGAAGGAGGGAATGTAGGAGAGAAGGAAGGGGGGAAGGAAGGAAGAAAGGAAGGGGGAAAGGAAGGAGAGAAGGAGAAAAGAAAGGAGGGAAGGAAGGAAGGAAGGAGGGAAGGAAGGAGGGAAGGAGAGAAGGAGAAAAGAAAGGAGGGAAGGAAGGAAGGAGGGAAGGAAGAAGGGAAGGAGAGAAGGAGGGAAGGGGAAGGAGGGAGGGAAGGAAGGGGAGTAGGAGAGAAGAAACGAGGGAAGGAAAGAGGGAGGGAGGGAAGAAGAAGTAGGACCGTTGTAAGATGTGATGGATCTATGGGATGTTAAAAAAGCAATCTTCAAGTATATTGTCAACAGTAGGGAAAAATTGTTATAAATACATATTATTAATAACAGTTATGAGATCATATAATTGTGAATGTATATATGAAATTGATAAAATAAAATTAAATTAAAAAAGAAAGAAAGAAAGAAAGAAAGAAAGAAAGAAAGAAAGAAAGAAAGAAAGAAAGAAAGGTTTCCAGTTTGCAGCAGATATTTCCAAAGGCCTGACACAAGTACTTTCTTCTTTAAGGGGCTTTTATGAAAAGGAACCAAGGTTTCTGGAGAACCGGTAGTGGAAATTTTGAGTAGTTCCGAGAACCGGCAAACAGGCTGGCCCCGCCCCTGCTGCCTCTCAGCTGATCTTTTGTTGCCCTGAACAGGAGAACGGAGCTGGAAAGCAGGTTAGTGGGGTGGGGAGGGAATGGGGATTTTGCAGTATCCTTCCCCTGCCACGCCCACAAATCCACACCCACAGAACCGGTAGCAAGAAAGTTTGAATCCCACCACCGAAGGGCTCTCAACCCAATCTCCAAAGGTTATAGCAATACAGGGAAAGGAGTGGGCCGAAATGAAGAGAAGAACCAGCCTAGATTTCCTACATATCCAGAAGTGAACTAAGGAGTTGCTCATGAAAGGGAAACTTAGATTTTGTCTTGTTTATTTTGCTTGATATCCACTGAACGTTTCTCCCCATCTGCGAACGGTGCCCTTTGCAAGCTGAATTGGGGGGGGGGGGGATGTATCCACAGGATGATCCAAAACATCAAAGTGATGGCGGCGCAGGGGATGCCATCTCAATGTTTTACACAGGATGTGCCTCAGCTCAGCTCTTCTCCTTGCCCTGAAAGTGCTTAGTACAGTGTTTCTCAACCTTGGTGACTTTAAGTCTTGTGGACTTCAACTCCCAGAATCCCCCAGCCAGCATAGCTGGCTGGGGAATTCTGGGAGTTGAAGTCCACAGGACTTAAAGTCACCAAGGTTGAGAAACACTGGCTTAGTGGGAGCAGCCTCAAAGGCTTGGAGGGGGGGGGGGGGAGATTTTCCACTTGTATGTGTAGGGAAAAAGTTCTGGATGGGCCACAGGTTCCTTCTGCTGCTCTGCTTTAAAGCCCTGCTTGGCGCCACCACAGCTGTTCCCAGGAGGAGAAAGATCACCAGGAGAAGCAAAGCTAAGGGGGGGGGGGGACTCATTTGTTTGGGGGGGGGCTGATGCTCCTTGACTGCGGTGCATCCATACCCTCTGGCAGCCACTGGGACTGGCAGAGGAGCCCCCCAGAGCCCAGCCAGGGGCCCTTCCAGCCCTGCTTTGGCTTCCAGCTTGCCAGCCTCCTCCTGGCTCTCCTGGGAACCTCAGCTCCCACTTGGGAAGCTAAGCAGGGCCTGGTCCATTGGAGGCCAGCAGAGGGAGAACTACACTTCCCAGGATCCCTGGCGGAGCAACCCGGCCACGCCCCTCCCCCCCACGCCCCGCTGTCATCACGGACCTGCACGTGGAGGGGGCGCGGCCGCCGCCGCCGCGCCCGCCCATTGGCCAGCGGGGGCTCGGGGCTCGCCCGGAGAGCCAATGCGCGCGTGGGAGGGCGGGGCCTCGCGCGGCCCGGAAGCTGCTTTCGGGGAAGGGGGCGCCGCGCCTGCCGGACCCTCCGTCTCCCTCCCGCGGGAAGCGCCCCGAGGGAGGGCGGCGGCCGGTGCGGAGCAGGTGGAGGAGGAGGAGGAGAGCCAGGCCTCGCAGGTAAGACGTGGGCGCCGCTGCTCCCGGTCTCCCCCCACGGCTCCTCTGGAGGACGGGGCGCCTCCGGCCGGCCTTCCCCGCACGGCCGCCTCCCGCCCCGCTCCGTCCCCGCCGCCGCTTCTCGGGCCCTGCGGGGCGCCTTGAGGGTTGGGCGGGGGCGCCACGGGGGGGGGTGTCAGTGAGGGGAGGGTCAAAGGAAGGGGGGCTCGCGACCCCCAAGGTGGAGGGGCTGCCCGGAGCGCCCGCAAAAGGCCGCCGAGGGTCGGAAGGGGGGGGCAGTTCGGGGGGGGGAGAGGGAGGGGGAAGCCCCCCCGTTTGTCCTTTCTTTGATGGAGCCCCCGCAAAGAAATAGGGAGGGGGGCGGTGGGGGGGGGCGCAGGAGCTGCCAGTCGCCATGTCCTTGGCCAGGAGGTCTGCTGGAGCCGCTCCGTGCCAAGGTGCTGCCCTGCCCTAGGTGGGGCCACAGATGCTCCGCTTCCCCTGGGGTGCCAGGCAGGGAGTGGGGGAAGCGCTCCTCCGCACCCTGTCTAAGAATTAGGCCTCTGAGTGAGTCAGCGCTGGGGATGGGGTGGGGGGCATCGGTGGCCATGTGGGCACTCTGGTCTGCCAGGCTTCCCAGGCTGGGACCACAGCATTACCCTGCTGGCCAGTGGGGCAGGGGGGGGGAGCAGCTTCTTCTCCAGAGAGACACGTCCTCTTTGCCATGGGGGTGGGATGCCAGAACCCCCCACCTGGGAACACCTGGTGCAGGACTGTCACCCATGAGGCTCCTGAGAAAAAAGGCCAAATGGGGGAGGGAATCTGCTTGTTCAGGATTGTTGAGCAGCCAGCCTCTCCTCCCCCCCTCCCCGTCGGTCACAGAAGCTTTGGCTCCATCACAGCTGTCCTCTAGCTCCCCCCTCCCTTTGCCATCCCTTTGATCATCCTTCCAGATGAGCCGGAGGGGGGAGGGACCTGGCCTGAATTGGAGGCCTTTTAACAGCCTTGGGGGAGAGACCTTCTCTCTGGGACACAAAGCAAGCACTGAAATTGTGGGCCTGGCGGGGTTGCAGAAGGGCTTGGAAGCACCTTTCCCTGGGGGGTCCTGGATGTTCCCAAGAGCCTGTGAATTCCTATCCCACTCTCCAACCCCCCCCCCCATCCGAGTCCTCATTCCCCATGGAGAAAAAGGTTGCTGTAGCTTTTCTCCACGAGACTCCCTGGAGCCTGGACTTCTCCTACGCTCCCCATTACCTGGCGGGCCCACTGACCATCTGGGTGGGCACATTTGCCTATAGCAGCAGGGATAAAAGAGGGCAGTTGGAGGGCTGAACCGGCCCTCTCAACCAGCAGGCTATGGGGACATTGGAACTGAAGTCCGAGTGGAAGCAGCTGCCCAGAGAAGGGGCTCCCCCCACCCCCCTGCCTTCTGCTCTGGAATGCACCGCTTTTGTGCAACTTTTGCAGGCTTCTGTTATGGGAAATCTGGATTTGCATGCGCACACGTGCACACACACACACCTGCGTGTCTGCAGGAGGATTTGAAGGGGTCTGGAGTGTGGCACACAGGCAATAGCTCTGGGTACGGTTTGTCCCTCAGCCAAGTGGGGTATAATTAGCTCCTACAGGCACAGCTGTAACCTCCCCTTCACGTACATCTCCTTTACAAGGAAGGGAAATGCCTTAGTTGCTCTGTCCCCCCTGGCCAGGCGGCCTTGGAACCCCTCCGAAAACTGCTGGTGATCTCTGAGCAGAGGGGGGCTTATCGGGAGAGGCAAACAATTAAGAGCAAAACTTTAAATCAAGCACAACTTTATCTCCTGCCCTCCGTAGTTCTTTGTCACTGAAAGCCTAAAGTGGCACCTCCTCCTTGCCTGGCACCGTGATTGCCAGAGTCTCGTGTCTTTGGCCGCGGAAGGTGGGGGCGGGGGGGGGGCGGCAGGGTCTTTCTCATAGGGTTAATTCAAGGGTTCAGGCAATTTTCCCCCTAAAAGGGTGGAAGGAACAAGATGGCAAAGGCAGGCGTGAGGAGGGGGGGATGAACGTGTCTTTTGGGGCCAGGGGGCTTCAGGCCAGGAAGGCGGCGGGGGGGGGGGGCGAAGCACAGGGCGGGTTGCTTGCCCTCTTGTAGAGGAAACGAAGCTGACGAAACACTGCACACTCTTCCCGGCTGAATTTGCACAATCCTCCAGTTGAAAATGTGGTTGGCCAGTTTGTGGCAAGCAGGTGAATTCGGGGAATGCCTGGGTCAGTGGGCGTGCCAGCGGCCTCAGAGGGACCTTCTGGGGGCTCCCCCCGGGCATTGTTCTCATTCCAAGCTCTGCCTTCACCCCCACAGGCTGAGCTAACTCCCACCCTGACCCTGTGTCTTGGGGGGGGGGTTCCTCAGGGGGTCCCTGAGGAAGCCTGCGGGGGGGGCGGGGGGGGGTGTCTGCTGTCTTGTTGTCCAAGGGGCTCTCAGATTTCAGGGTGCCCTTCAGCCTGGGGGGCGTTCCCCTTGCACAAGAGCCCCCTCCCAGCCACTGGGTCCCCCCTCCCCAGAAACCAGCTGTGGATGCCTCCGTCCTTAGGCGGGGGAGGGCCGAGTGGCTGCCTGCAGCTGCCCGAACAAAGGCAGGAGGGGAGGCAGGGGAGGGGGAGTCACTATGGCAACCCTGCTGGCTTGCAAGGACAAAAGCTTGGCAGGATGGCTGTGGGGAGGGGGGGGCAGCCCCATCCCCCGAGGTCACAGGGTTGGGACCACACCAGGCATTCCCCCCCCCCTCCAAGCTTCCCCAGTTGGGGAGACTCCTCCTCCTTCCCTGGGGCCAAGGGGGCTTCTGCGGGGGGGGGGAGATTGTCTCCTGTCCCCCCACCCCACCCGGCTTGGCTCATGCGCAAGAGCGGCTGGGAGGCGGGGTAGCTCCCCTATTCTCTGCCCCCCCCCCCACGCGCTTTTGCAGGTAGACGGCGGGGGTTTCAGTAACAAAGCCCCCGCCCCCCCAGTGGAGGCTGGGAGGATTTGCGCTCTCTCTGGGCTGCGGAGCATGGGGTCTGTAGTCCTCACCAGGGGCGGGGCTGGGAGGAAAAGGGGCTCTGTCCTGCAAAGCAGGGGGAGGGGAGGGGGGAGCAGCGCAGTTGAGCGGGGGGGGGGCTCTGGCGGGGGGGGGGGGCAAGGGGCTCCCTCCACCGCGGCTGCCACCGCCGAGCGAGCGGAGGGGAGGCGGGGCGGGGGGCGGTCCGGCGGGGCCGGGCATCGGCGGGGCGGAGACGGGTCGGGGCCGGCAGCCCGGCCCAGGCGGCCCTCCTCGACTCGGTTAGCGGCGGCGGCGGCCGACAGGGCGGCTGCGTGGCCATGAGAGCCAGGTGAGCGGCCGGGGAGAGGAGGGGGCGAGGGCGGCCGGGAGGGGGCTCTTCTTCGCCGCCGCCGCCGCCGGTGCGGGAGGGCCCGGCCCAGGTGGGCTGCTTGTCCTGCGGGCGGGGCCCCGGCTGGGCTGCTGGACCGGAGCCTAGTTGGGGAGGGGGGCAAAGGGCCGGGGGGGGGGGCTCTCTTGCGGGCCGCCTGACGTGGCCGGGGTCTGCGCTGGGGAGCCCTGCGGGGACTGGGACGCCCCCTCCGCAAGGCCCGAAGTCGGTCTGCGGTGCAAAGAGGGAGGGGGCGCCTGGGGGGGGTGTGTGGAGCTGCCATCTTCTCCCCTCCTCTTCAATAGCCCGGCCTTACCCCCCCCCCTTTCGTCGGCCGCAGCGGTGGGATGGCTGAAGGGGAGGGGGGATCGAGGGCTGCTCCCCCCACCCCCGCAGCCCTTACTTCGGGCCCTCCAGAGGGCAGAGCAGCCAGGTTGGGGAGGGGGTTGCTTGGCAACTGCTTTCCCTGGCAGAGTCTGCAGAGGACCAGAGGAAGAGGAGGGGTGCGTGCCCCATGGCCCCCCCCCCCAACCTCTACAGGTGCCAGGGAGGAGAATCGCCCAGCCCCTCCCCCCCTTGGAGCCGTTCCTTTGAATAGCTGCCCCTGAGCCAGGGGCGAGGGGAGGGTTCTAAGAGTACCAGTCCCTCCCCAGCAATTCTCCTTGCCCCCCCTTTAGGGACAGTCTAGATGGCAGAGTCCCCTTGCTCCCCCCCCACTTTGGCCCGGATTAGCTGAGCTGGCCCTTCCTCTGGCTCTCCAAGGAGGTCTGACCACCAGCCCCCCCTCCCCCCAGCCCCCCCTCCCCCCAGCCCTTTCTGCTAGGGTCTCCTCACTCTCTGGGATTCCCACCTGGGTGGGGGGCTGTTCTTGGGGAACCCTCTATGCCCGTCTCCTTCTCTCCCAAGATGTGCTTTCTGCCCCTCTGAGCCCAGGCCCGGTGGGGGCGGGGGGGGGGCTTGTCACACCTCAAGCCCCCTCAGTCTGGCTCCCAAAAGGGGGCCCCTCCTGGCACCTGCTGATGCTGGCGGTTGAGGCCCCAGCAGCTCCCTGCTTGTTCTGGAAGCGCTTGGCAAACCCTTTCCGCCCGTGGCATTCCTGGTGGCAGCCCAGCTGTAGGTGAGTCAGCTGGCAGGGAGGAGGCCCGGCTGGCACAGAAGCCTTGCGTCAGCAGGGAAGCAGGAACCGCCAGCCCTGCCCCCAGACGCCCGGGCTGGGCTGGGCAGAGAGGCCCTGGGCGGAAGCCTGCCCTTTGGTCTGCAGCAGCTGGATGAAGAGAGCTCCCTATCCCAGCCACGCCACGCCCAGCCCTGGGCTCTTTGGGAGGGGGTTCCTTTCCCCTGCCCTGCTCCTGACGATGCTGCCCAGGCAGACCCTGCCCACTTAGCCTGCCTGCTGCTCCTGGCATGGACTGGGCAAAGTCAGTTGCGGGGAAAGGGCCCGGGGTTTCCCTCCCTCTGTAACTGGAAATGGGGCTGGGGGTGCCCATGCCTGCTTTCTAGGCCTGGGGTGCTGGAGGTGGGCAGGAAGGGGCTGCTTCCTCTGCAGCTGCCCTTTCAGGAGCTCCTTCGTGTTTCCAAAGGGAATCTTCTGGTCTTCTTTTGAGGGGGGGGGGAGCTCCCTCCCTGCCCAGTAGGGCTGCTGCTGCTGGTGCTGGACCGCTGATCCTGCGGTACGTTTCCTAGTTGGGGGGGGCTGATAAGCCAGTTCCTTTTTTCATTTCTTTGGGAGGAGGAAATGAAAGGAGCTGCGATTCATTTGTTTTCCTGTGTTGTATTTTATTTATTCCTTTAAGTTTGCTTGCCATCCATCTCGCCTCAAGGTGACTCTATTTGACTTCCCCTTGGAGGCCTTCTCCGCTGGTTGTGGGCCCCCATCGATTGCATGGGGGCCTCCGAGAGGATAGATTTGGTCTCCTTGCGCGACTTCAGGCTGAGCACTGAATGTCATGACTTCGGCGCATGTTTGTCAGGGAATGGCTTCATCTCTGCCCAGCCTCTGGAGCGTCCTTGGCCAGTCTGGCTCTTCTGGGGAGGCCCCGGAGGACAGGATACCCCCCCGGAGAGCTGAGCCTGGGGGCAGATTCTGAGGCTTCCTTGGCAGAGGAATTGCCTGGTTCCGTGGCTGGCGTCCCGGTTCCACCACAAATGCGCGTATGACAAAAGCGCGTGTGACTAAAGCGCGGTGACAAAACCGCGGAGACAAATGAGCACTGAAGCGCGCCGACAACAGCGCCCCAACAGAAGCGCGCTGTAACATAACCCTAAAAATAACCCTAAACCTAACCCTAAACCTAACCCTAAACCTTACCTTAACTTAAATCGCGCTTCTGTCGGCGCGCTGTTGTCGGCGCGCTTTTGACATCGCGGTTTTAGCGCCGCGGTTTTGTCGGCGCGCTTTTGACGTTCGCGGTTATGTCGTGCCACGGGCGTCCCTACAGATCCTGGGGTGCCTGGCCTCCCTTCTGGGTCAGACCTGTCTGGGCAGCCACCACACCTGATGTCCACAAGGGCCTGGAGGAGGTCATCCCTGCCTCCTGGGAACGAGGGAAGGAGAGAGGAGAAGGTGGCCACCAGCATGATGGCCGATGGCCTTGATGACAGGGAGGCACCCTGGAAGCCTGAAGGACCAGGTTGGGATCCATCGATCGCCACGGAGAGGATCTATTTGTGTGGTCACTTAAGAGTGGAATCCATTTGTTAGCGCCTCAGTCTGAATAAACTCCAAATACTTCTTGCCCCGGTGTAACGTTCCCGTGGGTCGTCCATGAGGCCAATGTGGAGAAAAGACAGGACACAACCTTTCTCGGGATGGAGCGACGACCCAGATTGGGGGTCTGAGAGCCCCTTTTATTGAGATAGGACAAAGGCAGGAGGAGCAATCAGCATGTGGTTAAAAACAGCCTGTAAAAGTACAATTTCTAATCTACTGCTCAGGGGAGTTCTGTCTATATATGGTCAAATCCTGGGCGTCATTGGTAGGGCACATCTCAGGATGTTATGGAGTTTGTTTTCTCCTGTGTGGTTCAGCGTGGCTCTGCATGCCCTGGTATGAACTGGGCCATGTGTGACCCACACCTACACAAGGAACTATATTACAACACCCCGGCGGAAGCATTTTGGATATTTCTGCACCGATAAGAGGAGAATATTTGTAGCTCAGGGTTGGAATTTCTGTGGCCCCTTTATTGTGTTGTGAAGCCAAGATCTGGGTTTAATTTTTCAGAGAAGCCAAGGAGGGAAAGGTGAAAACAAATCATGGCTTCCGGCTGTCCTGTTAAAAGGGGAAACAGCAAGGGAGAATTCAAAGTTTGTGTTACTAATTTCTGATGCAAACGAAGCGTGGAAGTGTCTCCCATCTTTAGCAACTTAGAAGGCTGGAGCAACTGGTTCTCACTTCCGGTTCGCCTGGGGTGTGACTGTGTGCAGGTAAAAGCAAGCATGGAGGCCCCGAAGAACCTGGCTGTGGCCCCCCCAGAAGCCCCATTGTTTCTGGCTTGAAGCCCATTGTTGTCATGAAGAGCTGATGGGCTTCATTTCGCTAGGCGGCCATTGACGCTGCGAGATCCTGTAGCTCAGTCTTTCTCAACCTTGGCAACTTGAAGATGTCTGGACTTCCAAGTCCCAGAATTCCCCAGCCAGCGAATGCTGGCTGGGGAATTCTGGGACTTGAAGTCCAGACATCTTCAAGTTGCCAAGGTTGAGAAACACTGCTCTAGCTTCTGCTTGGATCTTTGGTGAAGGCATCTCACAGGCCACGGAGGGGACCTCTCCATTCTTTTAGGGGAGAGCAATTGGACATCATCAAAACCTGGATCCCCACCCCCACCCCCATTGTGCTAGAAGGAGGCAACCATTAAATATAAAGATCAGCAGAATAACAGAGTTGGAAGGGACCTTGGAGGTCTTCTAGCCCAACCCCCCTAGCTCAAGCAGGCGATCCTATCCCAAATTCAGAGAAATGGCTGTCCAGTCTCTCCTTAAAGACCTCTAGTGCTGGAGCACCCACAACTTCTGGTGGCAAGCAGTTCCACTGATTAATCGAGCCGAGGTGGCGCAGTGGTTAAATGCAGCACTGCAGGCTACTGCTAGATCAGCAGTTCAGCGGTTCAAATCTCACCGGCTCAGGGTTGACTCAGCCTTCCATCCTTCCGAGGTGGGTGAAATGAGGACCCAGATTGTTGTTGGGGGCAATATGCTGACTCTCTGTAAACCGCTTAGAGAGGGCTGAAAGCCCTATGAAGCGGTATATAAGTCTACTACTATAATCGTTCTCGCCGTCAATAAATTTCTCCTTAGTTCTGGGTTGCTTCCCTCCTTGATTAGTTTCCATCCGTCGCTTCTTGTTTTGACTGCTGGTGTTTTGGAGAATAGGTTGCCCTCCTCCCCCTCTTTGGGGTTAGGCCCTAGCCCTAACCCAGCCCCTTAGAAAGCTAGAGGATCATCCTATTGGCTCTATACTTAACTTGAGTTAAAATTTAAGAAAATAAAACCAAATTAAGCCCTAATCTGCCCCGGAGGCAAGTGGGCTCCCATCTGTCACTCGAGATAAACGGTGGTCCTTGCTCCTCCGCCTCCAGTTGGCCCCCGTCGTGACCCGTCGAAACCGCGGTCGACAAAAGCGCGCTCGACGAAAGCGCATACCTGACGTCATCAGCAGCGCGACAAAAAAAAACAACAATTAAAATAAAATTAAAATAAAATTAAAGCAAGCCGATTCACATAAAGGTAAGGGTTAGGGTTAGGTTAAGGGTTAGGGTTAGGTTTAGGGTTAGGTTAAGGGTTAGGGTTAGGTTTAGGGTTAGGTTTAGGGTTACGTTAAGCGTTAGGGTTAGGTTTAGCGTTAGGTTAAGGGTTAGGTTTAGGGTTAGGTTTAGAGTTACGTTAAGCGTTAGGGTTAGGTTTAGCGTTAGGTTAAGGGTTAGCGTTAGGTTTAGCGTTAGGTTAAGGGTTAGGGTTAGGTTTAGGGTTAGGTTTAGGGTTAGGGTTAGGTTTAGCGTTAGGTTTAGGGTTAGGTTTAGGGTTAGGTTTGGGGGGGTTAGGGTAAGGTTTTCGCTTTAATTTTAAATTTACCGCTCACAGCGCGATGTTTTCGTCGCGCTGTGATGACGTCACGTACGCGCTTTCGTCGAGCGCCCTTTTGTCTACCGCGGTTCTGTGGTGGAACCGGCCCCCGTTGCTCCTCTTTCACCTGTGTGGCCCCCACCTCTTGTTCCCGGGGCCTTTGCTACTTCGGAGGGTGCTCTCCACCCCCCCCCCACCCCAAATCTTGGGAGGCTCTGAGGCTGCCCTTCTGCTTCTCACGGGCTCAGCTGCTGCAGGGTCAGGCGAGGCCACCACCAAGCCATGCTGCTGCAGAGAAGACGCAGCCTGGGTGCCAAGGCTCTGTGGGCACGTGGCAAACCTTGCGGGGTGGGGGGTGTGTGTGTGAGGGGTGCCTGGAGCTGCTATTCTGTCCCAGCATTCCTGGCTCTGTATTCAGCCCCTTCGATTTCTTCCTCTGCTTTTCCTTCCCTTGGGCTGCGGAGGTATTTTTGAATTGTGGGTGGGTGGGTGGGTGGGTGGGCTACGTAGCTTAGATCAGTGTTTCTCAACCTTGGCCACTTGAAGATGTCCGGTCCAGACATCTTCAAGTGGCCAAGGTTGAGAAACACTGGCTTAGATGGCTGGTTAAGTCTCTGCCATGGCTCTGGCCACCGTGGGCTGCCCCCCCCCCCCCGCCCAGCAAATGCTTCCCAGGGCCTTGTGCCTCCGCCGAGGAGGGCGCAGCCTCCCTCCCACCTTGGCTCCGTGTCTGGGAATCGCTGGCCTGGCGCTCCCCGAAACCCGCCTGCAGGGCCCGTGTGTGTGGGGGCGGCTGCGGGGGGGGAGGAGAAGCGTGTTCAGCCTCCCTCTCGCCCGTCATGCGCTCAGGGCCAGCTGAGCACTGCTGGGGTTAAGCGAGGACACCGCTCTCATCCCTGGGAGAATCAGGAGGACTAGAAAATCCCAGCATGCACTGCTCTGCATCATTGGAGAGGAGCAGGCTGGGAGGTGTAGTTTGCTGGCTCGGTTGGCCGGTTAGCAGCGGAGTCTGGCTGCCTTTCGGCCGAGAGTGACGCTCTCCTCCGGGCCTGTGGAGAAGAAGGCCGATTGGAGGCTGGGAAGGGGGGTGGGAAGTCCCTACTAGCTGCCTTCCTGCTCTTTTAGCCCCCCCCCTTTCCCGAGGAAGGACGGGGGCTGCCGGGTGCTCTGCACCACTGGAATGGAAAGAAACTTTGCCAGAGGAGATGTTTTCCTGAAGCATAGTAATCTATAACACGTTTGTTAATTTAGTCAATGGTTTAATTTAACAAAAAATGATTCCTTCATGTTTGGATCTCCCAAGTGGTGAGTTTCTTTGCCTCCCTTTGCTGGTTGTGCCCCGGCTTCCCCAGATGGCTGGGGATGATGGGAACTGCCATGACTGGAAGGCACAGGGAAGGGAGCTCAGTCCCTGTACGGGGGTATCAAGCGGAATCCGTCTCCAAACTGCTTCCTGCTGCTTTTTTCTTCTTCAATCCCAGTGAAATTCTTGGATTTCCTTTTCCCGCTGTTGGAATAAGGCCGGGCGTTTGCAAAGGCACCGAGACCTTTCGTTCCATTAGCAGACCCAAAAGAAAACTGCATGAATGCTGCACCAGGCATTTCCTGTGGGTCAATTCGAAAATAACGTGGCGTTTGATTGGTCCCTTTGAGTTGGTTTACCTGGGAGAAGAAGGGTTCTTCTCTCCCCAAGGTGCTCGGCTGCCCTTGCGGGTGGCTGAGCCCGTCCCTCCTTACCTGGCCTTGTCCTGCTGCCTGGTTGGGGAGCGGGAGGCGCTGTGGGCCAGGGCCAGAAGATTGGGCCTGGGTCCAGCAGGTGCACGGGGTCTGGCGTGTCTTTTGCCCTTTTAAGGGGGCTGTGAAGCCTCTCTGGTCCCTGGTGGTCTCTTTCTGGTTGCTTCTCCTTGAGGGGGCTGGGGGGGGGGGGCGAGGGGGCTTGTAATGTTCCCATGGTTCGTCCATGAGGCCAATGTGGAGAAAAGACAGGACACAACCTTTCTCGGGATGGAGCGACCCAGATTGGGGGTCTGAGAGCCCCTTTTATTGAGATAGGACAAAGGCAGGAGGAGCAATCAGCATGTGGTTAAAAACAGCCTGTAAAACTACAATTTCTAATCTACTGCTCAGTCTATATATGGTCAAATCCTGGACGTCAATGGTAGGGCACATCTCAGGATGTTATGTTATGAACTATCAGGATGTTATGGAGTTTTGGGAGTTTGTTTTCTCCTGTGTGGTTCAGCGTGGCTCTGCATGCCCTGGTATGAACTGGGCCATGGGTGACCCACACCTACACAAGGAACTATATTACAACAGGGGCTTCGGAAGGGATGGGTTCATGTCCATTTTGCACCTTCCAAGGGGTGCTTCTAAGATTGTTCTGTGCCTCTTCCTGTTTTTAGTTAGGCCTGACCCAGAAAAATGGCAGAAAAATTAATTCCTGTGGGGAAAAAAAATGTTCAAAAGACCCACAGAGGGCTGATCCTCTGGGATCAGGGATCTGGTGCTTCTGAGAATAACAGAAGTGAAAGGGACCTCAAGCAGGAAACCTTACACCATTTCAAACAAGTGGCCGACCAGTCTCTTCTTGAAAACCTCCAGTGTCGGAGCACCCACAACTTCTGGAGATTCACAGTTCCACTGGTTAAATTGTTCTCACTCTCTGGAAATTCCTCCTTAGGTCCAGGTTGCTCCTCTCGTAGATTCGTGTCCCCCACCCCCCCACTGCTTCCTGTCCTGCCTTGAGAAAAGGATGAGCTGCTCCTGTCTGCAGCAGCCCCTCCAATATTGGAAGATTGCTGTCATTAACACACACACACACACACACCTTGTTTTTCTTTCCATTTGACCAGACTTCCCCAATCCCTGCCATCCTATTCCTGCCAAAGGCAAGTTTGAGGAAGCTGCAGGGGCTTCCTGGATTGGGGGGGGGGGTTGCACTGCATCTCTTTCCTCTGCGTAGCCAAGGAGGGCGTGGAGGTTGGTGGCTGCAGGGCCTCATCCTGCTGTTATCAAAGGGCAGCAGCTTGGGGAGGGCTCCCCTCTGCACGGGTGGAGGAGGAGGAGATGTGGGCATCTTGTTACTTTGCAGTTCAGGGGGCAGCGTTTGGCCAGGTGGCCTGTTGGCCCCTTTAGGGTCACGGTCAGCCATCGGTCTTGCCTGCCTGCCTGCCTCCTGGGGCCCCTGGGTCTCGGTCAGCTTCATTCTTGGTCCTTTCAGGGAGCTGCCTGCATCCCCCCACCCCCATTCATCTGAGGGTCTTTGTTCCTGCCTGAGCCCCTTTTCCTGGGAGACCCTGCGCCTGGCCTCTGTTGCCCCCTCTCCTTTTGCACAATCCCTGGGCAGAAGCTGCAGTTTCTTCAGCCTTCGCCCCCTCCTTCCTCCTTCGGCCCCTCAGGCGGTTCTCCCCTCCAGCCCCCCTGAGAGGGTCTCCCGGCAGCAGCCCAGCCCTCTTCGCCAGGCCCCGGTGCTCTCCGCCCTTCCTTTGCTCTTAGCTGCCCAGCTTCTTTTCCGAGGGCAGTGGGGGGGGGGGGGTCCTGCTTGAGGTGGCACAGTGGTTGGGGTGCAGTACTGCAGGCCACTTCAGCTGGCTGGTATCTGCAGTTCGGCTGTTCTAATCTCACCGGCTCAAGGTTGACTCAGCCTTCCATCCTTCCCAGGTGGGTGAAATGAGGACCCGGATTGTTGTTGGGGGCGATATGCTGACTCTGTAAACCGCTTAGAGAGGGCTGAAAGCCCTGTGAAGCGGTATATAAGTCTAACTGCTATTGCTATTTTCTGGCTGGCACCGAGTGGGAGAACTCCCCACGGGTATCTGGCCTCAGGACAAGTCGCCGCGAGATCGTTCCAGACGGGATAACTCAACGCCACAAATGCCACCCGGCCCGATTTCTTTGGCCTTATTTTCACTGGCAAAGATGGAAATAATGTCGAAGAAACGGATGGATAACATGGAGGGCCCAGCAGCGAGAGAGAGAGAGAGGGAGGGAGGGAGGGAGAGAGAGGAGAGAGAGAGAGAGAGAGAGAGAGAGAGAGAGAGAGAGAGAGAGAGAGAGAGAGATGGCAGTTGAAGACAAAACCCCTCGCCTGGCACTGCGGCTGCAGCACTGATTCCCCATCCGTTGAGGTCTGCCACCTAAGTCCCGGTTGCCCCCTTAGCTGCTCTGTGCAGGTTCTGGCAATGGGGGGGGTTGACGGTGATGAAGGCCCTGCTCTGGGCTCCCTTCCCTTCCCCCTTCCCCAGCTCAACCAGGGTCATGGCAGTGGGGTCCTTGGAAGAAGCAGGGCTGGAGGAGGAGGAGGAGGCGCAGGGGGCCTGGGGGTCAGTGTCCCTCTTCCTGCTGTGGGGCGGCCGTCTCCCCTTGAGCCTCTTGGAAACAAAGCCCCTGCCCCTCCCTCCCTCCCTCCCTCCCTCCTCCCAGCTTTGGCCTCCCCTGCCTGCCCCCCACCTCTTTCTCCCCCTCCCCATTCTCTTGTGGCCTGGCTGATTTACATACTGGGCTGCCATTGGCTGGCTCTGCCCAGGGGAGGTGCAGGGGGTGGGGCGTCATGGTGACCTGGGCTGAATGGGGAAGGTAAAACCCGGAGCAGCCTCTCCTCCCTCCGGTGGTCTCCTCCCCCCCTGAGTCCTGACCTTGGAACTGCACCAGCAGCTGGCCTGGGTAGCCTTTTGGAGGGGGGGGCAGGGGGAGCCAGGCAGACGCTTGCCCGGGGCAAAGACCCCTGGAGGCAAGAGCCCCTGTGCTGGAAGCCAGCGAGACCTCCGGGAGGGAAGATGCTGAGGCCCCTTCTTGCCCTACGGCTCCCCTTTTGGAAAACTGGCCGGCATTGATGATGGTTTGCTTGTGGTCCCACAGGTTGGCCTAGAGCAGTGTTTCTCAACCTTGGCAACTTGAAGTCCTGTGGACTTCAACTCCCAGAATCCCCCAGCCAGCTATGCTGGCTGGGGGATTCTGGGAGTTGAAGTCCATAGGACTTCAAGTTGCCAAGGTTGAGAAACACTGGCCTAGAGCAGGGTGGTTAAGGTTGAGATTTATGGACTCCAACTCCCAGAATGCCTCAGCCTGACCACACTGGGCATAGCTGGCTGAGACATTCTCGGAATTGGAGTCCGCAAGTCTTAAAAGTGGCCAAGTTTGGAGACCCCTCTTCTGGAACAGCACCCCCCCCCTTTCAGGCTCAGGTGGGGCTTCCCGTGCCCCCCTCCAGCCACAGGCCGCCTGCCAGCCTCTCTTGTGGGAAGTCGGCTCCTGGTTGGTGCAGCTGCTTGCCAGTCGATGCCCATGCCGGTCCTTGAGTCTGATGGAGTTGTCTGGAGAAACCCTTCTGTGTGCAGGGGGTGGTGGTTGGGGGGGGGGGGCAATTCGAAGAGAGGGTCCACCCAGAGGAGAAGAGGACCCTCCCTCCATCCGTGCCAGTTTGGCTCTCCTTTCTCTCGCCTGGACTCCGTCCTTGCCGGGATGATAAGCGGGGGAGGGTGGGGAGAGGTGGACGGAGGACCTGGGCATTTAGATCTGGGGTGGGGGTGGGGTCTCCAAACTTGGCAACTTTGGATTTGTGGACTTCCAGAACTCCCCAGCCAGCCACGTTTAAGTTGGGAAGCCCCCCGAGGCAGCCCAGACCTGATGAGCAAGTGGGAGGTTTCCCAGGTGAAGCGCGAGCCACCATTTTACATATATGAGGCCTGTCTCCCCCTGGCTGGGGGGGAAGAAATCCTTTGTGGCTGAAGCTACAGGTGGATTTCCCTGGACACCTTTGTGGATTGACCAGGGAATCCCCTTCTCCTTTGAAAGGTCCCTGGTCTCCCCCTCCTCGTTAAGGAGCTCCAGAGACCCCCCCTCTCCTCCTCCTCCCTTATGTGCCAGGGGGGAGGGTTCTCTGGCCTCCACACCTGAGGGGGCTACAGGCGGCCTTTTGCTCCTCTCTCCCCCCAGGGCTGCTGCCCAGTTGCTCCCTTGGCCTGAGGGGACGTCGTGGAGGTCTGCACGCAGAACCGAGCCGGAGCCCGTGATGGTGGGCGCCATCCCCCGGCAGCCACGTCGCTTCTGGGGAGTGCCGGGGTGGCAGGTGTCCCCTGCCAGCTTCTCCAGTCACCGTCGGCCGCTGCAGCAGGAGAACAAGCCAGCCAGGGGACGGGACGCCGTGCAGTGGGGTGAGTGGGCCGCTTCGGGGGAGAAAACTCTGGGTGGGGCTGTGGACCTTGCAATGGGGCTGGAGGCTCAGGAGGACACGCACTCTGGATTTGGCTCCGAGGGGCGTGGCACGACAAAACCGCGGTCCACTAAAGCGCGCCCGATTAAAGCGCGTACCTGACATCATCAGCAGCGCGACAAATAAAATTAAAAATAAATTACATTAAAATTAAAATTAAAGCAAGCCGATTCACGTAAAGGTAAGGGTTAGGTTTAGGGTTGGGGTTACGTTAAGCGTTAGGGTTAGGTTTAGGGTTAGGTTAAGGTTTAGCGTTAGGTTAAGGGTTAGATTTAGGGTTAGGTTTAGGGTTAGGTTAAGGGTTAGGCTTAGGGTTAGGTTTAGGGTTAGGTTTGGGGGGGTTAGGGTTAGATTTACGCGTTAATTTTAAGTTTACCGATCACAGCGTGCTGTTTTCGTCGCGCTGTGATGACGTCACGTACGCGCTTTCGTCGAGCGCGCTTTAGTCTACCGCGGTTTTGTGGTGGAACCCCGAGGGGTGCAGCGGCCTGCAGCTGAGGGAGGCTGCCTGGGGGAGAAATGGCTGGGTCTGGGGCTGCCCCTTGGAGGGCAGTGGGGGGGGGGTCCTGCTTGAGGCCTGGAAAAGCTCCCTTGGGGGAGGGGGGTTGACCAGCCCTGCCTGCCCTCTCCTTTCAGATGTGGCTGTGCAGCCCACTTCCTAGCAGGGGACTCGGCCGGACGCCCTGACCACGCGGCACTTTAGCGCCTGTCCTGCCCCTCAGCCCCATGAGGCACCTCAGTGCTGAGCCCGGACTTCCCCGCGAGCAGAGCACAGGCCTGAGCCAGGAGCAGCAGCAGGAAGATGAGGAGGAGGAGGAGGAGGAAGAGAAGCAGCAGCAGCAGGCCTGGAAGCATCATGGCCTCCAGATGGGCTGCAGTCCGCCAGAGCTGGGCAGCCAGAAGGTCTACCAGGTCTCCATCTTCTCTCCCCGGGGCGGCGGCTCTGCCCTCCCGCAGCAGAGGGGGCCCCGACGGCAGCCCATCAAGCGGGCCTGCCCGGAGCCCCGGTGGGTGGCCGAGGGCGGCGAGTGGGATGCCAAGAGGGGCCTCTGGGGGAGGGAGGAGGAGGAGGAGGCGGCCATTGAGGACGGGCTGTTGGTGGACGGGCTGGCCCTCGGGGGCGCCGCCCAGCACTTCTCCCACAGCGGCCTGCGAGTCGTAGAGCACCGGCAGGAGGTCAGTCCCGGCCAGCGCGGAGGCCGGGAGCCCAGAGCTGCTGAGGGCCGGGGGGCGGCCCTGCCGGCGCCTGGCAGGCTTTGCGCCACTTTGCACACGAGAGACTCGGCCCCCGTCTTGTGGGGGGAGCAGCCCGCCATGGACTCCAGGCCAGAAGAGAACGGGGGGCCCCGTTTCCCCCACGATCACGATTTGCACAGCCCTGCACCCCCGTCCCCCCCGCCAGGGCAGCCGCTCCAGGAGGCCCAGGCGCCCAACACTCCACCGGAGGCCCCCAGCCTCAGCGCCAACGGGCTCTGCTCGGCCGAGAAGACGCCCTGCTCCAGCGGCCAGCTCTCGGGAGGCGGCCCTGCCAGCTGCCCGGCCAAGAGGAAGCTGCTGCCCTCGGTTGAAGGGAGGGCAGCCGCCGGCCTGGAGGAAGAGAGCCTTCTACCAGCACGCAAAAAGAGGGCCCTGCATTCTCCCACCGTGCCAGCCTCCTGCCGCAGCACTGATGCCAAGGGCGCCCCCTTCTGGAACCACCTGCTTCCCGCAGCCAAGGTGAGGAACTGGGGCCGGAAAGGGCCCACGGGAGGTCTGTCCCCCAAAGAGGACTGGGGGTGAGGAGCTTTGGGTCCAGGCAGAGAACTGCCTTTCTGGGGTGCCATCTTGCTGGCAGAGCCCTGAGCTCTCCGGCACCCCCTGTGGTCCTGCAGAGGAGCCTCACTGAGAGCTGAAAAGGGCCGTCTCTCTTGTGCCACCCGGCAGCTGTAAACGGCAGAGGCCCATGGGCTTTCCCAGCCTGCTAGATCAGTGGTCCCCAACCTTTCCGGCTTGGAAGAACCAGCGGGGTTGTGGGGCGAGGGGAGGGTTCCATGCAAGGGGCACGCCCCCCCGTGAGCAGGCACCTCCTCCAATGGTGGGTGCAGGCGTGTTGTTTGCCCAAACAGGGCTGCATGTGGGAGGACTCATGTGCTAGATATCTCCTATCCTGGAAGGGAAGGAAGCCTCCCCCCCCTCCATTCCAGCTCCATTGCTCCCTGCCCCTCCTGCCCCTCTGCCTGGGGTGAATCCCTGAGTTCTCTCAGACATTCCGTTTCCCCTAAGATGCAGGAGGAGGCCTGGCCTTCTGTTTCCATATCTACTGCATTTCTACCCCACTGCAATCTAAAAGAGCCGAGGTGGCGCAGTGGTTAGAGTGCAGCACTGCAGGCTACTTCAGCTGACTGCAGTTCTGCAGTTCGGCGGTTCAAATCTCACCGGCTCAGGGTTGACTCAGCCTTCCGTCCTTCCGAGGTGGGTGAAATGAGGACTAGGATTGTTGTTGGGGGCAATATGCTGACTCTGTAAACCGCTTAGAGAGGGCTGAAAGCCCTATGAAGCGGTAGATAAGTCTAACTGCTATTGCTATTGCTAATTGGCTGCTGACAGATACACACCTGTGCAATTAAAAGTGTGAATTAATAAATAGGAGCGTTAAAGTATAGTAGAAAAAAACTGTAACGGGGGTAGGGGGCTCTGTTTTAATGAGAGAGAGAGACAGAGAGAGAGAGACAGAGAGAGACAGAGACACACATAACTGCGCTGGGGGAGTTAGGGGAGGACTGGCACTGCCACCCAGTGGGCATCTTCCCTCTCTGGCCTCCTCTCGGTGGGGCCCCCGACTGCTTTTCCCACAACCATTCCGGCTGGAGAATGTGGCCTGAGGATGACGGGCGCCAGAGACGGCTTTGGAGGCTCAGAGCAGCCAGAAGCTGCCCGGCAGCTGCACTCCCGTCCCTGGGTGTCCCCAGTGCTCAGGTTACTGCATGCCCAGTTTGGGTGACCTGGGCCAGAGGAGGATGCCCCAGAATAGCCTGCGCAGGGGAAGGAGTGGCAGAACCGGAGGAAGAAGTGAAAAGCGGGATCTGCCCATCATAGCAATAGCAGTTAGACTTCTATACCACTTCCTAGGGCTTTCAGCCCTCTCTAAGCGGTTTACAGAGTCAGCATATCGCCCCCACAGTCTGGGTCCTCATTTCACCCACCTCGGAAGGATGGAAGGCTGAGTCAACCCTGAGCCGGTGAGATTTGAACAGCCGAACTGCAGATAACAGTCAGCTGAAGTGGCCTGCAGTGCTGCATTTAACCACTGCGCTACAAGCGGGCTGAGCCCAGCCGCCCCTGAATTCCACGGACCCTTCGCTCACTCCGGCCCTTCCCTGGGGAGATTCCCATGCAGGGGCTTTAGCAATCCATCCGTTCCAGCCTCCGTGTTTGGGCCTGGTCTTTGGAGCCTGACAAGCAAGCAGCCAAGGCTGCAGTGGGGGCTCTGTTACAAAGAGACCCCCGAGTTCAGGTTCCCACTCAGGCAGGCTGGACGTTCCGAAGCCCCTTCCTGTCCTCCGGGCCTTCCTGGTCCCCCTCCTGAGCCAGCCCTGCTGTGGGAAGAGCAGGAGTTCCAGATGCCCCAAAGACCTTGGGTGGAGGGGGGGTGGATAGTTGCTCCTGGGGAAGGTAACTCAGCATTTCTCCACCTGGACTGATTGAAAATGTGCGGAGCAACCCACAGGTGGGCCAGGGAATCCAACCAGGGTCTGAGAGGTTGAGAGAACTGAACTGGCCTCCCATCAGGGCAGCTGTGAGCCGGGCCCATTGGCTGCTGCTGCTGCGGGAGGGGGGGGGCTGGGGGGGCTGGCCTGCCTTCTGCTGACAAGCAGCCTCCTTCCTAGGGCTGGACTGGCTTCCAAGGGGTGCCCTGTGCGGAATGCTGGGGGGGGGGGGGTTCTCAGGCTTCTTCCTCGCCTCTGAACAGGGCGATGGAGCTGTAAGTGCCCAGCTGCCCCCAGGAGGAGAGCAATTGGCTCTGGGGGGTGGGTGGGGGTGGTCCTGGATTGGAGGTTTGTGTGGAGCTGCGGGAACTGACCTCCCCTTTCGGTCTCCTTGGTGCAGGGCTCAGCAAGCGGCAGGACTGGGGCGTCTCCATTGAAAGCGGGGCTGCACCTCAAACCGTGAGTTCCCCTCCCCCCCCTTTTGATCACGGGAGCCTCCAAACCCTGCAACCGGGGGGGGGGACGGCCATGGGACCTGTCCACGGAGCCCCCCAAAGCCACCCATGTGGCCGAGCCCCAGGCCACCTCTCCCTCCAGCACCCCATACCCAGTAGGGGTCAAGAGGGGCCGGAGGAGGCCCCCCCCCGGAGTGAAACTCCCTTCTGCCCCAAGCAGGAGGAGGCAGCTGCGCAGCAGTCCCGGAAAGGCCCTCGTGGCCAGGCGGCCCCCCACCACCTCCACCAGCCACGCCCTTCTGGGGAATTTTGAGGTAACCGTTAATGTCCCCCCCCCCTGAATGCGAAACTGTGGGGTGGCTGCCTCCTCTCTACTGAGGGGGCTGAGCTGAGAAAGGCTCGGTCCTCACTGGGACATTGGGGGGGGCGTGTCCTGGTCAGGCCCCCCTCTCACGAAAATGCCTCCCTCCATCCTGGCAGGAGTCGATGCTGAAGGGGCGTTTCCCGCCCTCCGGCCGGATCGAAGGCTTCACCGCAGAGATCGGGGCCAGCGGATCTTACTGCCCGCAGCATGCCACCCTCCCTGTGGAGGTCACCTACTTCGACATAGCCGAGCACAACGCCCCCTCCCCGTTTCTGGTGAGGGGCTGCAAGGGAGGGGGGGTCCTGGGGAGGGGGGGAGGACGTGAGCAGGCAGGCAGCTGGCAGTGGCGTCTCCTGCCCTCCTTCCTGGATTGGGGGGGGCGGGGGGCTGGCCCAGGGAAGGCACTCTGCTGTAGGAGCACCCAGCTCAAGGGGGCTTCCTCCCAGCCCCCCCCACACCTTGATTCAACCAGCAAGGGGCTCCCCAAATGAATTTCACCTGGCAACTGCCCATGCCCCCCCCTTTCCCATGCCCATGCCCCCCCCTTTTCTAACGTTCTCCCTTTGTGCCACAGGGAGTCATTGACTTGGAAGCCTTGGGAAAGAAGGGGTACAGCATCCCCAGAACGGGCACCATCCAAGTGGTGAGTGGCAGCGGGAGGAAGGGGGGGGCTCTGACATACGGGGAGCAGCCTGGAGGCTGGAGACAGCCTGGCTTTCTTCCTCTTCCTCCTGCTCTTCTTCTCCCTCCCCCTCATCTCCTGCCCCAGAGCAGAGAGAGTGGGGTGGGGGGACAGAAGGCATGGCAGGGGGAGCCTGGGCGAAAAGCCCCACTCCTGACCTTGCTCTGTCTGCGGTGCCCGCCAGCAGCTTCTGCCTTCCCCTCCCTCCCTCCCTGCCCACCGACTCCCTTCCCGTTTCAGACCTTATTCAATCCCAACAAGACGGTGGTCAAAATGTTCCTGGTCACCTACGACTTCCATGACATGCCAGCCAATCACCTCACCTTCCTGCGCCATCGCATCTTCCTGGTGCCAGTGGGCGAAGGGGAGGCCCCCGGCTCGGACCCCGCAGGGCAGCCCAAGCGCATCCTCTGCTACCTGATACACCTGAGGTGAGGGCAGGGGGGCCAGGGGTCGGGGGGGGGCTTCCCTGGGGCACAGGAGAGAGCAGGGCCTGAACCTCATGGCCAGCCTGCTGCCCGACAGCGGTCCCTGCCCCCACCTGGGGCAGAATGCTGGCAAATGCAGCCTCTCTTGTTACTTGCTCAGGAAGGGGGAGGGAGGGCTTGGTGGATCCCACCCCTGCTGCCCACCAAGAAAGCAGCCCAAATCCCCTCCCAGATTTGGGCTGGAGTGGGGGGAGGCAGGAGGCAGAGAAGAGCCGAGGTGGCGCAGTGGGTAGAGTGCAGCACTGCAGGCCACTTCAGCTGACTGTTATCTGCAGCTCAGCGGTTCTAATCTCAAAGGTTGACTCAGCCTTCCATCCTTCCGAAGTGGGTGAAATGAGGACCCAGACTGTGGGGGCGATACGCTGACTCTGTAAACCGCTTAGAGAGGGCTGAAAGCCCTACGAAGCGGTATATAAGTCTAACCGCTATTGCTATTGCTAGAGACCTGGTTGGTCAAGGGCAGAGGTCCAGGCTGGGAGAAGTGGCTCTTCCGCCGCCCAGAGCAGAGGGGCCCAAAGAGGAAGGGACAGGCCACCCCTTGGCCCAACCTGTTCTGTTATTCCCCTTCTGAGTCCGGCCTCACGCATTGCATAAGCCAGCCCATCGCGCCATACCCAGTAAACCAGGATTAATGGTGGTTCAGAATGACAAGCCTCTTTTTAGGGCCTCGTCCCTTTTTATTTGTCGCTTTCTTTCATTGTAAGCCGCCCGGAGTCCTCCAGGATTGGGCGGCCTATAAATTTAATAAATACAAATACTCTGTGCACAAACAGGTGACGATGGGGGAATAGTCGCTTCCCTGGTGTGTGGTTGTGAGTTTCCCTCACGGGGGGTCTTTAGGCAGCAACCGGATAGGGATAGGAGGGCAGGTGGCCCTTGGCAGCTCTTGTCTCCCTGCTTGGGAAGGCCTGGGGGCCCTTGAGGATTGACCACAACTGAGCCTAAAACCTCTTGCTGAGACCGTCGTCCAGTGAATTTTGCCCTGTTCTACGCCCTTTCTTGCCAAAGTTGTTAAGGGAAATCACTGCCATTGTTAAGGTACTGTCGTTAAGTGAATCTCGCTTCCACATTGACTTTGCTTGTCAGAAGGTCACCAAAGCGAATCACGTGATCCCGGGACACGCAACGGTCATAAAGTCAGTTGCCAAGTCTCTGAATTTCGATCGCGTGACCCTGGGGGGGTCACGAGTGGGGAAAAACACTCACTTTTCTCAGTGCAACTTTGGTCACTAAATGAAAGGTTGTAAGTTGAGGACTGTATGGAGAATTGTGCCCCTTCCCCCTAATTGCAGGCAAAGGACCGGTTGGTCGGCGAACCCGGAAGTAAGTAACTTCCGGGAACGCTGAAGGATCCACCCGCCCACCCAAGTTTCTTACCCGGTTTTGACGAGTTCTGCGCTTCCACGCATGCGTAGAACGCATACAGCGCCTGCGCGATCCTCCAGGAGCAGCTGGAGCATTGCACAGGCACTAGTACGCATGCGTGCACTGCGCGCGTGCACGAGGACGCCGCCGGCCCCGTTCCAACCGAACCGGTTGGAACAGGGCGAGAAACCCACCCCTGGAGCCTTGGTTCCCACACAGACCCCCCTGGCCTCCCAGAGCAGCCGCCTTTGATCCCCCCACCCCCTCCAAGGCCCCCTGTGAAGAGCCTCCTGCTTCCTTCCCCAGGTTCCAGAGTTCGAAGTCAGGGAAGATCTACCTGCACGACAACATCCGGCTGCTCTTCTCGCGCAAGTCGATCGAGATGGACTCCGGGATCCCTTACGAGCTGAAGTCCTTCACGGAACTGCCGGGCAACCCCTGCTACTCCCCCCGAGCCTGAAAGGAGGGGGGCGGGAGGGCAGCCCTTGGCCCAAGCCGAGGAGGCGCAGGGGGGGCTGCAGATGCTTCCGTGCAGCGGCCGGTTGCCACTCTGGAGCAGGGAGAGCCGTGCCTGGCCCAGAGCTGCGTTTTACTCACTGGATCCAGCCCAGCCGGGATCACAAATGCAGCACATCTCAACCTCTCGTTTTGGTGGCTGGTACAATTCTGTGCAGGAGGATGGGGAGAAAGGGAAGGAGGAGGAGGAGGGGGGGCAGGTGTTGGCTCTGGTGGGCGGGCAGGGTGCATAGGCATTTGGGCCATTGAGAGGCATGTACAGAACCAGGACTTTGTGGGGGAGGGGCTCGTTTTAGGGATCAAGCTGGGTCACCCACAGGGGAGGCTTTGGGGCCCATCCAAGCTAGCATAGCGGAAGGGAGCTGAAGGCAGCACTGCAGGGGGAACAGATCAAGCGTAACTGCTCTCCTTCCCCAGGAAGCCATGAAAGCTGTAACTCTCCCAGGAGACGGGTATTTTTCCTCCTGTCTGCTGCTTTAGGCTCCCTTCTCCTCCCCTGGACTAGCCGTACAAGACCAGGCCGTAGGGTCACCTGGGGAGGCTCATGCTGGCCTCTCAGTCCCTAGCTCTGGTCCACACACTGAGTGTGTGTGTGTGTGTGTGACCAAAAGAGAATTCAGTCAGTCTTTGGAGATAGGAGGCAGGGTTTGCGAATCAGTGTCAGTTTTTGCTTTGTCTGTGACCTGAACTATCACCGCCCTGGGGTCCTCCTGCTGAGGGCACCAATCAAGCTGGAGATGGTAAGGCACAAGGAGCTGTTTGAGGGGTCCATGGATAGCTCTGAGTCTGTCTGTTTGAGCGGCACCAGTTTAGAAGAGAGGAAGCCTTGCTGTGAAGCCCGGGCCTTTTTTTGGGGGGGGGGCAGTTCTCCCTGTCCCCACCCAAGCATTATTTTTCCCTGGTATTATTTTGGTTTGGGTTGCATCTCCTACATTGTTCTCTGGAGGGAGCAGGTGTGATGAAAGGGGCTACAATTACAGAGACTTGAAAATATTTATATTTAAAAGGAAAGAGGGACAGGCAGAAATGTATGGAATACTTTCTCCCTTCTCTTTCCTCTTTTTTTGGAACAGAAAAAAAATCTATAAATGTGTGTTTGGAAAACGTTTCTGTCTGCCTTGATATTTTCAAGAGGGTCTGACCCCACTGAATGGGGAAGGGGGCCTGAAATGAGACCGTTGAGCAGGTTGGGGCTGTTGGGTGACCTGATTTTTTTTGGGGGGGGCACATTTCAATTGGAGGACAGTCGCAACTGACACGTGACAGATTTACTGAACAATTAACACTCTTGTTGGCCTTAAGGAAGCCTCATTCTCTACAACAGCAGGAGTTGGGCCAGAGTGCCTAGTGTGGGAATGAAAGTGCCATGCAACAAGATTTGCAGCTGGATGATTTGTCTTGCTCCCCCCACAAACTCTGGAGGCTTCTGCCTGTAGTGCATCACTGTGCAATTCCCCAGGTGGGAAGCAGCTGGAGAGACAGACATATTTTGTTGTAGCACAGTGTTGGAATGCAGTATTTCAGGCTAACTCTGCATTCCCACTGCCAGCAGGTTCGAATCTCACCAGGCTCAAGGTTGGCTCGGCCTTCCCAGGTCAGTAAAAGGACCCACATTGTGGGAGGCAACATCTGAACTCTAAACTGCTCAGAGAGGGCTGTAAAGCACTGTGAAGTGGTGTATAAGCTTAAGACGGCGCTACTGCTATTCCCCTGGAGACCTTGGGAAGTTGCTGGTGTGATGACAGCCCAAGTTAATTAAGCCCAGGAAAACTTTAACAGCGCGCTCTGTGCAATTTACAAGAGCCCTGGTGACACAGTGGTTGGAATGCAACGTTGCAAGCTAAATTCACTGCCAGAAGTTTGATCCTGACCGGCTCAAAAGTCAGCTCAGCCTGCCTTCTGGTCAGTAAAATGAGGAGCCAGTTTGTGGGAGGCAACACCCACTTGGAGAGGGCAGAGAGGTCCAAGGGCTGTTGCTCGACGTGTCTTCCTGGGAGAGCCTTTGGGTCCAGAGGGTGTTGTTTGTTTGTTGTTGTTTATTTCATTTATATGCCGCCCTTTTCCCCCGAAGGGGATTCAGGGCGGCTCACAACTCAAACCAAGGAAGGGGGGATATAGACAAATTAAAACGACACAAAAACAGTACATGATTTAAAACACACAACAATCATACCATTCGAGACGGGGGCAACGGTTCTTTAGCCCCAGGCCTGTCGGAACAGCCAGGTTTTAAGGACTTTGCAGAAGGCCTGGAGGGTGGTGAGGGTCCGAATCTCCATGGGGAGATCGCCGGAGCAGCCACAGAGAAGGCCCTCCTCCAGGTGGTAGCCAGGCGACATTGGCCGGCAGATGGATTTCGGAGGAGGCCTAATCTGTGGGATCAGATGGGTCTTTGGGAGGTGATTGGCAGCAGGCGGTCTCTCAAGTACCCAGGTCCAATACCATGAAGGGCTTTATAAGTGACGACTAGCACCTTGAAGCGTGTCCAGAGACCAATGGGCAGCCAGTGCAGCTCGCGGAGGATAGGTGTTACGTGGGTGAACCGAGGTGCACCCACGATCGCTCGCGCGGCTGCATTCTGGACAAGCTGAAGTCTCCGAATGCTCTTTAAGGGCTGCCCCATGTAGAGCACGTTGCAGTAGTCCAGTCTAGAGGTCACAAGGGCACGAGTGACTGTTGTGAGAGCCTCCCGGTTCAGGTAGGGACGCAACTGGCGCACCAGCCACCAGGTGGCTATGGGGACACCTGCAAGCACCCGCCAAAGAGGCGAAGGCGAGGTGGGGGGGGGGGGTGTGCCATTAAATGGGAAGGAAAGCCAACGTCACACAGGCTTCATTTCACGGGAGAAAAGCCTGAAGGGCTCCAGCCAGTCGCGCTTTTCCTGCCGAGAGGCCCCGCAGGGCAAGAGGCTTCCCCGCAATCAGCTGCGTTGGATTTTCGCCTGCATTGAAACCGGGAACGTGGCCAACCTCATCCGCCCCCCATTGGCCCTCCCGGCTGCATCCCTCGCTCTGGGCGCTCCGACGGCCGCAGCAAACGAGAAGGCCGGCGGGGGCGCGCCTCGGATGCGGAAGGGCCGGGAAATCTTCTCTGGGGCGGCGACTCGACGGAGCCTCTGGGGACCTGCGGCAGGAGAGTGGCCGGGCCCTTTTGCGGGGCGGAACCAGCGGCGGCGCGGAACGGTTCTCCCCCCGGGAGCGTGACGAGCGGACCCGAGCGGCCGACGCCCCATTGGCTGCGAAACCGGAAGGGGGCGGCCCAGCGGAAGCGCGGCGGAGGCCTTGGAGCGGCGGACCGGCGCTGGGCGGGAGGCGCGATGCTGGCGCTGCGGGCGGCGCGCGGGATCTCCGGAGGGCGGCCGGGGCGGCTGCTGCTGCGGGAGGTGCGGGGCGCCGCGGGGAATGGCGGGGAATGGCGGGGGGGGGGGTCGCGCTGAGGGGGGGGGCGGGGCTGCGTCCCTGCCGCCCCCCGCGCCTCCAGCCTCTCCCTGGTGCTCTTGCAGGGCGCCCGGCCGGCGGGTCCCGGGCCGGCGCGGAGGAGCGCCTCGGGGCTGCCCATGAACACGGTGGTGCTCTTCGTGCCGCAGCAGGAGGCCTGGGTGGTGGAGCGCATGGGCCGCTTCCACCGCATCCTCGAGCCGGTAAGAGCCGCGTGTGGGGGGGGGGAACCAAGAGGGCATCTAGTCGGGCTCCCTCGCCACGGCCGCCCGGGGGGAGAGGAAGGGTCGCTCCGGCCAAGCGGCGTCCGGCCCCGACCTCTGCCCCCTCCACGCCTGTCCAGCGTGCCCCCCCTCCCCCGCTATCCTTCGCTGATCCCCCCCCTTCCTATCGGTGGGCTGCGGGAGCGGTTCTCAGCCCCTTGAAGTCCCCGGAGACCATCGGCGATGCTCGGAGGCTGTTGGGGGGAAAATGCTCAGGCGAGGCTTCCTCGTGGCGCGTTTCCCCTCCCCCGGCGATGGGCGGCTGCTGTGGGTTGAGACTCTGCCCTGCTGCGCTCCCGGTTTCAGCCGCGACAATTGGATTTCAAGCAAGCAGGTCTGTCCAGGGGCGGCCAGGCTTTGGCTCCCCCCTCCTCACCTCCTCGCCCTGGTTGGGATTCGAGGCGGCCTTCGCAGTGGGGCTGCCAAGCTCTGGACAGCGTCTATCCCAGAACTCTTCCAACTTGGCCACTTTAAGACTTAGCAATAGCAGTTAGAGTTATATACCGCTTCATAGGGCTTTCAGCCCTCTCTAAGCGGTTTACAGAGTCAGCATATCATCCCCAACAATCCGGTTCCTCATTTCACCCACCTCGGAAGGATGGAAGGCTGAGTCAACCCTGAGCCGGTGAGATTAGAACCGCTGAACTGCAGATAGATTAGATTAGATTTATTAAATTTATATGCCGTCCTTTTCCCCTGAAGGGGACTCAGGACGGCTCACAACTCGAACCGGGGAGGGGGATACAAACAAGAAATTTAAAAAACAACAGCATAACAATATATAATTCTAACAGTCAGCTGAAGTGGCCTGCAGTACTGCACCTTAACCACTGCGCCACCTCGGCTCTTCAACTCCCAGAATTCCCCAGCCAGCATAATTTAGGTGTGGACTACAACTCCCAGCATTTTGGCTAGGGAATTCTGGGAGTTGAAGTCCGCCCTTAAAGTCGCCGAGACTGAGAAAGACGTTGTTATAACCTAGAGTAATAGAGCTGGAAGGGACCTTGGAGGTCTTCTAGGCCAACCCTCTGCTCAAGCACGAGACCCTATCCCTGAAGCCTTCAAACTTGGCAACTTGAAGATTTGTGGACTTCAGCTGCTAGAATAGTTTGGGGACCCCTGATCTAACCCATCAGCAGCCGGAGCCAGGACGGGGGAAGCACCATGCTCCTCCAGGCAGGAGTGACACCTCAAGGGGCTGCTCAGCAGAGCGTGGAGTCCCGGCAGCCTTGCCGCTTTCCTGTTCCATGCTCAGAGGTTGCTTGGATGCCACTTCCTCATCTGCCTGAAGCCTTCTTACAGGTAGTCCTCGACTTACGGCCACAACGGAGTCCAAACTTTATCATTATTAAGTCGGACATTTGTTAAGTGACTTTTGCCTGGTTTTATGACCTTTCTTGCCACAGTTCTTAAGTGAATCACTGCAGCTGTCAAGTTGGTTAAGTGAATCTGGCTTCCCCATTGCCAGAAGGTTGCAAAAGGGGAATCACGTGACCCCGGGACACTGCGACCGTCATAAAGATGAGTCAGTTGCCCAGCGTACCAATGTACATCATCACATGACCTTCCGGATGCTTCAACAGTCCTAAAATGGTCGTGTTGATTTTTTTCAGTGCCGTTGTAACTTCAAACAATCACTAAGCAAACTGTTGTAAGTCGAGGACTACCTGTATTTCCTTTCCTCCCACGTTCCCAGAAAAACTTGCAGCTGGCTTTACAATTGTCATTTAAAGGGTGGTGGCAATGGGCTGCCTGCGGGCACGGCTCCATTAGTCAGAGCGAGAGTGTGCGTGTGAGTTGTGTGGGGAATGAAGGAGTCTGTCTCATCTCAGCTTTCTCAGATTGCCCACTGCGGCGTTGTCGCCACACTGGTGGGCTGCTCATGTGTCCTTGCCTAATCAAAAGGAAAACACCAGACGAAATTCCTCGGGATGAGCAAAAGCCTCGAATGGTCATCGAAGGGCTCTTTTATTAGAAAAAGTTAGTTACAGCGTCATCAAAAAGGAGCGTATCAAAAGACATATAATCACACATGGCACAAGTAAACTAATGAAAAGTTCACAGCATTCTACAAATAAACCAATAGAAAATCACATCATGGCAAAGGGTGGGCAAAGGGGGAATAGAAAGCTACAAGCTGCATGGCATTGGGAGGGGGAGAGAGGGAATAGAAAGTTACAGCACAGCATAGGGGGGGAGGAAGGGCATGTGTGGGAGTAGCTGGCTCACATAGTTCTTGTTACATGAGGCTGCATAGTGAGTTATGACCGTTAGGCCAGAAAGATGTTTCTGGTGCGATGTTTTTGCATCCCTGTGTATGTGTGTTTCAGACAGCAGAAGCTGCCCTGCACGCAAACACCCGGAATGAATTCCAACAGCCCACTTTGGGGGGGGGGGGAATGGGCCTAGCCCAGCCTTGGAGAAGAGGGTGGGAAACATCTCTGGCCTGCTGCAGAGGGCTGTAGAGGTTTAAGAGGAGGCCGGAGAGAGCCCTCTCCAAGGATGGTCCGCTTGGTTTCGTGGCGTATTACTGGGGGTTGGACTAGATGGCCTTGGGGGAGGCTGTTTCCCCGTGAGGTCTCCCAGTGGAGCGGCCACTTGTCTCAGTCCCACCAAGCCTTGTGATGATGCTGTTGATTCCCTGGAGAGAAAGGGATGATTCTTGTCCTTTGCTGATCCTTGCCAGGGACTGAACTTCCTCATCCCACTCCTAGACCGTATCCGCTACGTCCAGAGCCTCAAGGAAATCGTCATCAACGTGCCAGAGCAGTCGGCTGTCACTCACGGTGAGGGGCCTGGCCTGGGGGGGGGAGCGGGGGCAGGAGCCGTGGTGGTGGGAATAATGGGGGCCTCATTGACCATTCAGTCCATGAGCCCAACTGAGTTGAGGCGGCCTTGATTGGATTGGATTGCTGGCTCCCTTCATCCCTGCAGGGAAGGGCTGCACCATGGAAGGGACCCTACTCAGTACAGGGAGTCCTCGAATTACAACAGTTCATTTAGTGGCTGTTCAAAGTTAACAAACGGACTGAGCAATGTGACTTAGGACTGCTTCTCGTTCTCCTCCGGCTCCTGGGATCAGAACTTGGGTGCTTGGCGACTGGCGTGTCTTTATGACGGCGTCATCCTGGTCACGTGATCCCCTTTTAGGCTGGCCTTTAACAGCCAAGGTCAACGGGGGAGCCCAGATTCGCTTAACGACCACACGATTCGCTTGACGAAGCCGCAGTGATTTACTTCACAACCGGGGCAAAAAAGGTTGTAAAATGAGGCAAACCTCAACTCAGTTTCTGCTTACTAACGGCAACGTGAGGCTCAGTTGTAGCCGTAATTCAAGGACTGCCTCTAGTTGCCAGTCTGGCTCCATGGTTCCTGCTGGAGCCTCCACCCTGAAGCGTTAAGGATGAGCCGCCCAAACTCTGACCAGACACCAGGATGATAACGGTCCGGCTGCCTCATTGGAGGGACTCCAGGCAGCCTCCCGTGACTTTAAAACTCCCATAGGGAAGGACGAGCAGCTTCCAGGGGGCCTCAGCAGCTCCCTCAAAGGAGGCATAAATGCTCGTGACCCGTCAAAACCGCGCTCGACTAAGCCGCGCCCGATTAAACCGCGTCGCTGACGTCATCAACAGGGCGACAACAGCCAGTGCGGAGAAAGAAGGGCGCTTTAAATAGCGCTTTGAAAGCAAGCCGATTCAACTTAAGGTAAGGGTTAGGGTTAGGGTTAGGGTTAGGGTTAGGTTAAGGGTTAGGGTTAGGGTTAGGATTAGGTTTAGGGTTAGGTTAAGGGTTAGGGTTAGGGTTAGGTTAAGGGTTAGGATTAGGTTTAGCGTTAGGTTAGGGGTTAGGATTAGGTTTAGGGGGGTTAGGTTTAGGGGTTAATTTTAGGTTTAGCGTTTACAGCGTGCCTTTTTCTCCGTGCTGTTGTCGCGCTGTGATGACGTCAGCTACGCGGTTTCGTCGAGCGCCCTTTAGTCGAACGCGGTTTTGTGGTGGAACCTAAATCCTTCCCTTCCCCACCATCCATCCAGTCAAGAGCGGAAGAAGCTTCTTGGATGGGAAGCGAAACATCTTCAAAGAAAAAACCAAGAAGTCCAGTTGGGGGAAAAAAAAGGGCACCTTTGGATGAGCAGCTTCAAAGCAGGAAGCTGGGGGGACTCGGAGGGTCATTGATGGTGTCCAGTGGTGCACTCGGACTGAACATAAGAACAGAAAGGGGTCAGGCTCCCTCCGCTCTGGCCCCACTTAGCCTGGGCCTTTAGCCCAATTCCTTGGGTGTTTGATGCCGGCGGGGGGGGGGGGGGTAGCTTTTTCTCTTTGTTTTGGTTGGCAAGGCAAGAGCCTCGTGTGAGCGGCCCAAGGGCTGGGTTGATTTCCTAAAGATTTGATTTGATTTGATTTGTCTTGTATGCTGCCCACTCCCGAAGGACTCCGGGCGGCTCACAATAGACAAGGGGAAGGGGGAAAACTAGACAAAGACAACACTTTAAAAACAAAGCCGCAACATTCACAATTTCCGTGGGGCTGGATATTTCACAGGCCCCCTGGCCTGCTGGAGCAGCCAGGACTTCGTGGCTTTGCGGAAGGCCGGGAGGGTCCGGATCTCCATAGGGAGCTCGTTCCAGAGGGCCGGAGCTGCAACAGAGAAGGCCCTCCCCTGGGGAGTCGCCAGCCAACATTGGCTGGCAGATGGAATCCGGAGGAGACCCAACCTGGGAGATCTAATCGGTCTGAGGGAGGTGATCAGCAGGAGGCGGTCTCTCAGGTACCCAGGTCCGATGCCATGTAGGGCTTTATAGGTAGCGACCAGCACCTTGAAGCGGATTCGGAGACTAATGGGCAGCCAGTGCAGCTCGCGGAGGATAGGTGTGACATGGGTGTACCTGGGTGCACCCACAATCGCTCGCGCGGCTGCGTTCTGGACTAACTGGAGTCTTCGAACACTCTTCAAGGGCAGCCCCATGTAGAGCGCTGCTCTACGGATGGCCAAGGGTCCCTTGGCTTCGGCTGAAAGAACTCTTGTGTCCTTGCAGATAACGTGACCCTCCAGATCGACGGTGTTCTCTATCTGCGCATCATGGACCCCTACAAGGTAACAGGCGGAAGCCCCGAATAATTGGAACTCTTCAAGGGGGGGGGCCTCCTGGTTTCAATTGCACGCATTTTGGAGGTTTGGCAGATGAAAGCGGGTGGGGGAGGGGTCTCTTTTGAGTTGACCTTTCCCAGGGCCAGGACTCCATGGGGCTCTTCCCCCTTGATGGTGGGTCCGGCCCTTCCGCCTGGCCTGGAAGAAAGTCCACTTATTTCCCGGTTCCTTTCTTCTGATGCCTCTAGGCTAGTTACGGGGTGGAGGATCCGGAGTATGCTGTCACTCAGCTTGCCCAGACCACCATGCGATCCGAGCTGGGCAAGCTCTCTCTGGACAAAGTCTTCCGGGTAAGCAACAGAACACACACACACCGCTATGCACTGGGCAAGAGAAGACCAGGGTGTCAGGCTTGTCACAACTTGGGCATTTAGGAAAGGAAGACCCTCGACTCCCATTTGTGAAGTGAAAGATTTACTTTTACTAAAGCCGAGCGATTACAGCAAAAGAGAAGCCGGATGATCTGAATTGTTCCCACCCAAAGCCTCTGCTTTTCCCTCTTCCCTGGCCCTCGACTCGGTGCCCAAAGACGCTTGAATTAAATGTTTTCGGAAGGGCTTTGAGGTTTGGTGCCTCTTTGGTGGAGTTTTGCATTGCGGCCATCCTTGAGCAGCTGTTCTGGATTCACACCTGTTCTGGTTCCTGTCATTCCCCCCCAATCTCTCGCATTTTATGGCAGCGTGCCAGCTAAGCGAGGTATGCTGAAGATGGCAGAGCTGCCACGTGTGTGTGTGTGTGTGTGTGTGTGTGTGTGTGTGTGTCTGTCTCCCCAGGGTTTTATGTCAATAGATTAACCACCTGCTGGTTGGTGCAAGGGGTGTGTGGTTGAATAGAGCTACGTGGCCTTTTCCTCTGAGAAAAAAAACTTATGGAGGCACAAGCCAAAGGGCTGCTCAGCAGTGACTGAGGAATGTGGAGGGACCAGGAGGTGGTTGTAGAGCCCACACCTGCCGCCTAATGGCCCCCCGGCTGCCTCTGGTCCGCAGGGTGGGTTAGGCCCGAGCAGGGCTGGGCCAAGGAAGGCCCTGGCTAATGGGCAGTGGGGCAGGATGGGCTCTGGGGCTGTCTTCACGCTCTGCCCTTGCTGGGCTCTCTGACTCCACGCTTGTCCCCTCCAGGAGCGGGAATCCCTCAATGCCAGCATTGTCTATGCCATCAACCAGGCCTCGGACTACTGGGGCATCCGGTGCCTGCGCTACGAAATCAAGGACATCCACGTGCCCCCCCGAGTGAAGGAGTCCATGCAGATGCAGGTCAGGCTGGCATTCCTGGGCAGAGGAAGACTTCCCAGGCGGCGGCGGCACCACCCTTGCCAGTTGCTGGCGCCTGGTGCTTGGCACTTTTCGTTCTGATGCGCCTCCTCCTCCTCTCACTGGCTGCCTAGCTGTGGCTGGGATGAGGGCGAAGTGGGTCATCTGTGCCAAACGGAGGGGCTCCCTGGCATCGCTTGGCTCCGCACAGGGTTTGGGGTTCAGGGCTTGTAAAAGGAGCAACAGATGAACCCCCTCAGCCCTGACCTGGGAGACGAGGTTCCCCACTGAAAGGCCCCGTTGCTCCCAGGTGGAGGCCGAGAGGCGCAAGAGGGCCACCGTCTTGGAGTCTGAAGGGATTCGAGAGTCGGCCATCAACGTGGCGGAGGGGAATAAGCAGGCCCAGATCCTGGCTTCGGAGGCCGAGAAAACGGAGCGCATCAACAAGGCCGCCGGTACGCAGAGCACAGAAATGGCTGCTTGCAGGGGGGGGCTTGGCTCAAAAGTGCAGTTGCTTTCCTCTGCCACATGTGGTGCCCTCATCTGGCATGGAGGCGGGGGGGAGGGGGGGCGGAAGCACTGATGGGTGCCCAGGAGGAGACGTCTTTGGGCAAGCCCAGACGCTGGAGGTCCCGGCCTTCTTCGTGGGAGGCCTGGCACTTTGGCTAAATGCTCCTTCCGGGCAGCCTGGACCAAGAGGGCTGTGTTTGGTTGATGGAAGGCCCAGGCCTCCGCCCTCCCCTTCTATGTCCCCCCACTCTTCTCTGAGAAGGGGAAAGGAGCTGCGATTGATTTTCCCCCTCCCCCGGGAGGAAGGCCTCAGCCCACAAGCCCCCCCTCTCTCTCTCGAGGCTGGGCGAGGCACCTGGGAGGAGAGCCCGCCTGGGTGGAGCCAGCTGAGAATCCCTTGGGCTTCTCTATCTCTCTCTTTCAGGGGATGCCAGCGCCATCCTGGTGAAGGCCCAAGCCAAGTCTGAGGCCATCGGACTCCTGAGCATGGCTCTAACCCAGCAGGTGATCACGGGGAAGAGGGAGGCAGAAGGGGCTGGCTGCCCCTCTTTGCACCTGGAGGGGGAGGCTCCAAGCGAGCCCCCTGGTTGGGGCCGCTTGCTGGGGGCAAGTCCAGGTTCATGAGGGGAGAAGGGAGGTGTGGGGACTGTCTGTGTTGGGTTCTTTTAATTTTCAAAACAAACAACACATAAAATCCTCCTTCTTTCCATACTGTAGAAAGTGTATCAGTTGGTTACAAAGGGCTTTCGTGCATCTCTTCCACAGTCCTAAAGCATAATTCATATTAACTCAAGTATTTTAACTCAGATATTTATACATGTTACCCTTATACCTCCATTTTTATTTGACTATAATTGTTTAAACGTCCTTCATCATAAAATATACCAAGATTTAATACATAACCACATACTGGCATTTCATTTAATATTTCTAAAATCTTCCAATAACACTGAATCCTTATGTCCTATTCTAGCTAAACATCCATAATATTTAATAACAAACTTTTCTAATCCTCCTTTCCAAATCACTGTTGGCAATTCTCATCCAGTTTCCTTATGTTGTACCCATACATATATATTGATTGTCATCATTATCCCTCCTTTATTTGACTATATCCCGTATCATAATATTTCCCCCCTAATAATCAAAACCTAACTGTATCTAACTTAGTTCTTTTTTATTAACCTTTGAATATAATCCAAAAGGATTTTTAATCTTCCTTTTCATGGGTACCATTCAATATTCATATCCAATTATTACTTATCATAACACTACACATTGTATACATTATTATCATCAATTCTTTAACTATATTATCACTAAATTTCACTAAGTTTAACTAGTTTTAAGTTATATTTTTCCAGAGACCATGAGTTCAAATCCCACCACTCTCTCAGACCCACTCGCCTCACCTCACAGGGGTGTGTGCTAAAAGTTTCCTCTGAAGAGGAGCGGCGGGGAGGACTGGGTGGGATGGAGCTGTACTCGGCCCAACTCGGCTGGCCTGGGGTCCAGGGTCAGGGAGCACCCCTCTTGGAGGTGGAGAAAGGGGGGCTGGGTATTGCCCACTCATTTCCATTCACCAGATGCACAGACCCCCTTCCTGGTGCTCAAGCACAGCAGCCTCGATTGTCCTCTGGGCAGGAGGCAGGAGACGTCGGTTGACTCAGGAGGGAAGGATTTCTGTGAAGAGCCAAAGGGGGGCTTCAGGGTGTCCTTTCCCTCTGGGTGGGAGAAGGCCAGGAAGGCCCCTCCCCTCTTCCCCACCCCCAGCGGCCTTTGGGTCACGCTTCCTGTTCTCCTCCCAGAATGGCAACATGGCGGCTTCCTTCTCGGTGGCCGAGCAGTACGTGCAGGCCTTCTCCCAGCTGGCCAAGGAGTCCAACACCATCCTCCTGCCCACCAGCACCGGAGACGTCACCAGCATGGTCACCCAGGTCAGTCTGGAGCCCAGGAGGGGAAACTGGTGGCAGCCGCAGAGGAGATGGCACAGGAGCCGTGCTCCTCCTGGCTGAGAAGGGATTTCGAGGGGTCGGGGGGCAGCCTGGCTGCAGTGGTTGGGGTGACCACTAGATGGCAGTTGCTCTGTACGGGCATGGGGGTCCCCCTACCTTGACTGAGATGGGGAGACGTTAATAGATGGGGAAAAGGGCCCTGGGGTGGGTGGGAGAGGAAGACCCCAGGTTTAGGTGGGATCTAGGCAGAGGGGATACTTTGGACCCCAGAGGATGGAGGTGGCTTTCAATGCTTTGCTGCTTTTTGAAGGGTTGACAGACTGGCTTTCTTTTGAGGTGGGGGGATGAGCACACACACACACCCCGGAAGGACCCTCCTCCTGGGTGTCTTGGCAGCTGTGGGGGGGGGGGGCAGAGCCGCCACTTCCTTGGTGACACACACACACCCCTCCGTGCTTTCTTGAGCCAAGGTGGCGTAGTGGTTAAATGCAGCACTGCAGGCTACTTCAGCTGACTGCAGTTCAGCAGTTTGGCTGTTCAAATCCCACCAGGCTCAAGGTTGACTCAGCCTTCCATCCTTTCGAGGTGGGTCAAATGAGGACCCAGATTGTTGTTGGGGGCAATATGCTGACTCTGTAAACTGCTTAGAGAGGGCGGTATATAAGTCTAAGTCTAACAATTCTTCTTCCACAGGCCATGTCCATCTATTCCTCCCTGAACAAGACCCAGGCGCCCCCTCCTGAGATCCTGGAGGAGCCCCCCGCCTCTCCCCAGGTGGCGCATCAGCCCTCCAGCAGCCCCAGCTTCATGGACCTAGAGCAGTCGAGCACCAGCTAGCCGGAGAAGCTCCCCCTTCCCCTAAGGACTGCTCCCCAAGGAGCCCCCGGACTCCTCCTGCTTTGTTTTTGGATTGGATTGAATCATGTTGTAATAAAAGGAGAAGGAAGAAGAGACCCTGTTGGAAGCCGTTGGGGGGGGGGGGAGTTGGGGCAGGGGGGGGTTGAAGGGCCTACACCGCGGTTTGTGTGTGTGTGTAGAGCAGTGTTTCTCAACCTTGGCCACTTGAAGATGTCCGGACTTCAACTCCCAGAATTCCCCAGCCAGCGAATGCTGGCTGGGGAATTCTGGGAGTTGAAGTCCGGACATCTTCAAGTGGCCAAGGTTGAGAAACACTGGTGTAGAGGGTGGTCTCTTGGTCCTCCCGCCGATAGGGGGCGCCCCCGTGGCCGCTCCGGCCGCCTCCTCGCTCGCCGCGCCGGCCCCTTCCGCCCCGCCGTCCTTCCGGGTGTCTGCCGGTCCAAGGGCGCGATGGGCGGGCGGGCGGCGGCGCTGGCGGCGGCGGCCTGGGCGGCGCTGCTCCCGTGCGCGGCCCTGGCGCTCTTCGCGGGCGGCTTCCTGCTGATGCGGCTGGAGCTGAGCCAGCGCAGCGCCTGCCACCTCCCGCCGGGCGGCCCTCCCGCCACCGCCGCCTCGGCCTCCCCGCCCTGCTGGCTGCCCGGGCGCTTCCCGCGGGCGGCGCTGGTGCTGATCGACGCGCTGCGCTTCGACTTCGCCGCCGCCACGGGCCCGGCCGTCCCCGGCTCCCCCAGGCCCTTCGAGGGGCGGCTGGTGGTCCCGCGGCGCCTGGCCCTGCGGCAGCCCCGCCACGGCCGCCTCTACCGCTTCCGCGCCGACCCGCCCAGCACCACCATGCAGCGGCTGAAGGCGCTGACCACCGGCTCCCTGCCCACCTTCGTCGACGCCGGCAGCAACTTCGCCTCCTACGCCGTCCGGGAGGACAACCTGCTCTGGCAGCTGGCCAGCAACGGTGGGAAAGGGGGGACCCGGGGCGCTAGTCCTCTTGAAGGAGGCTGCAAAGCCCTCCTGCTTCCTTGGTGGGGGGGGGGGGTCGTCTTCAAATCGCTCTTGAGGGCGGGAGAGTCTCTTTCTCTTGGCTGCTGCTGGATAGCATGGAAGCCTCCCACCTCTGCCCCTCCAGTAGTAGCCAAGCTGATTCGAACCATAACAGTGCTTCAAAGGTAATGATGGGAAACCCCCCAAAGGGATCCCCCCCCCATCACAGGTTGAAAGCCCCTGTCCCGGGGCCTTTGAGTAGATGGATGTTAGTTGCTCTCTCACCATCTCCAGGAGAACAGAGAGTCTTTCTAAGCCACTTTCTGGTTTACTTAATGCAATGTTTCTCAACCTTGGTGACTTTAAGTCCTGTGGACTTCAACTCCCAGAATCCCCCAGCCAGCTATGCTGGCTGGGGGATTCTGGGAGTTGAAGTCCACAGGACTTAAAGTCACCAAGGTTGAGAAACACTGACTTAATGAATCTCCGAAATCTTGGAAGTTGGGCGTGGCTCATAGTTGCATCAATCCAAAACGCCTGTTGGACACAAAACGGTGTTCCTCCTGGCTGGGAAATCTAGCTGTTGATCCCTCACCCCCACCCCCACCCCTCACCCGCCCCCCAGCTTTGGACTCAGGGGCTGAGTAGACCCTTTTCAGGCAAAATGGTTCTCCAATCTCTTCTGACAACCCTGGAGGTTTTTAATAGCAGTTAGAGTTATATACCGCTTCATAGGGCTTTCAGCCCTCTCTAAGCGGTTTACAGAGAGTCAGCATATCGCCCCCAACAACAATCCGGGTCCTCATTTTACCCACCTCGGAAGGATGGAAGGCTGAGTCAACCTTGAGCCGGTGAGATTTGAACCGCCGAACTGCAGATAGCAGTCAGCTGAAGTGGCCTGCAGTACTGCACTCCTAACCACTGCGCCACCTAGGCTCCCTTTAAGAAGTCGGGCAAGCCTTTGTCTGGAATGGTGTCGGGTTTCCTGCCTGAGCAGGGGGTTGGACTAGAAGACCTCCAAGGTCCCTTCCAGCTCTGTCGTCGTTTGGTTTATTAGATTTCTATGCCGCCCTTCTCCCAAGGACTCATTGTATTCTAGAGAGAGAGGGAGAAGGAGCAGGAAGGAGGCTTCCTGGAATGGGAGGAGGCAGCGCTGGCGGAGCAGGCCTTATGCCCCGTGACCCGTCAAAACCGCGGTCCACAAAATCGCGATCGACGAAAGCGCGCATTTGACGTCATCACAGCGTGACGGAAAAAATTAAAAATTCAAATAAAAATTAAATTAAAGCAAGCCGATTCACATAAATGTAAGGGTTAGGGTTAGGTTAGAGCATTAGGGTTACGTTTAGCGTTAGGTTAAGGGTTATCGTTAGCTTTAGCGTTACGTTAACGGTTAGGTTTAGGGTTAGGTTAAGGGTTAGGTTAAGGGTTAGGGTTAGGTTTGGGGGGGTTAGGGTAAGGTTTTCGCTTTATTTTTACATTTTTCGATCACAGCGCGATGTTTTCGTCGCGCTGTGATGATGTCAAATGCGCGCTTTCGTCGAGCACGATTTTGTCGTCTGCGGTTTTGTGGTGGAACCCTTATGCCCAGGGCTGCGTTACCACCTGCTGGTTGCCATTGCTGGGGACCTCTCCTCCTTTGTGCCTCTGCCAACGCCCCCTACCCCCCCCTTCCTGTCTTTCAGGGAAAAAAGTGGTCTTCATGGGAGACGACACCTGGGAGGGCCTCTTCCCCCAGGCCTTCCACCGCGCCCACTTCTTCCCTTCCTTCAACGTCAAGGACCTGCACACGGTGGACGACGGGATCTTGCAGCATTTGTACCAGACAGGTGAGCCGCGGCCCCGGTTGTCCTGCCTGGGAGGTTGGGGGACGCGAGGGGAGGCCGGAGTCAGGCGGGAAGGACGACCCGGGGGACCAGCTAGGAAGGGATCCGGATTTTGCTAAGGAAACGCTTTTTCGTGGCTTTTGTAACATAGCCAAGAAACGGAGGCCCAAAAAGCATGTTTTAAGAAAAAACCTTTCGGTCGGTTTCACCCCTAAAAACCTCCTTCCTTGGCTGTCCTTGCCCCCACCTGCCCGTCTGCCTCGCATGAGGGTTTGTTTGGGAAAGGAGAGTCCCAGCCTCAGCTGCCCCGGCTGCCTGTCCAGGGAGCTCAACCGTCTCCAAGCTTTCCAGCTTTGGGGACCCAGGTGGACATGGGGGGATGGTTCCAGGTGCACACATGTGCAGCTCCATTTGCGCAAGCAGCAAGTACACACGCACCTGTCACTCGTATAACTGGAGCCGTGCTGATTGCCCTGCCCACTGCACGCACAAGCGGACACAATCCTCAGCCTGGTTCTGATGGGTCCAGGGAATCCCTGACGTAGCTCTTCCCCCTCCCCTCTCTCATATTTTGCCCCCCTCTCTTCCTGGCCCGGCTGACTCCAGGCGCAACTTTTGCCCTGCGTTGGAGAGAAGGCTCCAGCGGGCCCTGCACTTCCCCCTCCCCCCGCAGCCCTCCCTCCGAGGCAGCACCCCCTTTCACCTTTGACCTCCTTCTCCCCTCTTTCCTGTGGCAGTGGACAGTGGCGAATGGGATCTCTTGATTGCCCATTTCTTGGGTGTGGATCACTGTGGTCACAAACACGGGCCAGACCACCCCGAAATGACCAAGAAGCTCTCCCAGATGGATGAGATGCTCAGGTGAGTTGGAAGTGGAGCGGAAGCCCTCCTTCCCCCAGCCAAACTCCCCCGGCAGAACGCCAGGCAGCTTTTCCACCGGCTGCCCTCATCTGGTGCAGGGCACAAGCGTCCAGACCCAGCCGAAGCCCCTGGGGGGTTGCGGTGTGGCTCCTCCTAAAAGGGCACCGTGTCTGTTATCCACCAGCCATTGTTGTGCTGGGGAGGCCGAGAGTCTGTGGCTCAAGTTCTATGTTGTTGATGGACAGTTCACTGGTTGACCACCTGGGAAATGACACCCTCCTCCTGGTGGCAGGGGACCACGGCATGACCTCCACCGGCGACCACGGGGGAGACAGTGACGAGGAGCTCGATGCGGCTCTCTTTGTGTACAGCAAGAGTCCTCTCTTCCAGGACCCTCCCCCTGAGGTGAGCCGGAGGCCCTGCCGAAACAAGGCTGCCCCCCCCCCCCCCCAGGTTGTTCCTCTTGTTTGTATTCCCCCCCCCCCTATTTTGGTTTGTGAGCCGCCCTGAGTCCCTTTGGGAATAGGGCGGCATAGAAATCCAATAAATCCAATAAATCAGGTGGGCGACGCCCATGGGAGGCAGGACGAACCCTGAGCTGCCCTCGGGTGTGTCCTTGGGCAAGGTTACCTGTAGCCTTCCAGGGGCTCCCGGAATTCCTTGCATTGGTGATCTTGATGGAAGGATGGAGGTCAGCAGTCCCCCCCCCCCCCCGCTCCGCCCAGCAGCTCCAGGTGGCCAGTCCCTGATGAGAGGCTGGATGAAGAAGTGGGGCCCTCCAGGAGCTCTCGATCTTCGCCCGTCAGTTGTTCCCCATTCATTCCTCCTCAGGAGCCCCAGACGGTCCCACAGGTTAACCTGGTGCCCACCCTGGCGCTTCTGTTGGGGGTGCCGGTGCCCTACAGCAACATTGGGGAAGTGATGGCTGACCTCTTTGCAACCGAGGGAGACGCGGCCTCTTCGCTCCGTGCCCAGCTGGCAGCCTACGACATCAATGCCAGGCAGGTAAGAGTGGCTCCCCTCCCCTGGGGGCCTTCGGAAGTCAGGGCTTGGAAGGGAGGGTGGCAGGCTAACTCTGCCCACTGCCAGGAGTTCGATCCCAGCCAGAGAGGGCCGTGGGCCACTGTGGAAGTCTTAAGGGCCACTGCTGCTCTGAAGGCAGCCCAAAGCCCCCCCCTCACTCAGGGGAGAGTCCAGCAGGGGAACCTCGTCCTGCGCAGCGGCCTCTCCAGCTGCCCCTCAGAGCACAGAAGCTGCCACTGAAAGTGAAAGTGAAAGTAAGGTGCAGCTGAAAGGCTTTGGGGGAGGCTCAGGAGGCTCTTAGTGAAGTGTGCCCCCCCCCTTGGCTGAAAGAGCCTCTCCAGGGCTCTGAGCAGCTGCTCTCTTTCCTCCGGACAGGTGGACCGCTTCCTGCACTCCTACGCAGAGGCCGCTCAGGACCTCCCGGCGGAGAAGCTGCGGCACCTTCAGCGTCTCTTCCGCTCCGCCGTGGAGGAGCACGAGCGCCTCTCGGCCCAGGAGGCCTCTCTGGCGCTGCTGCCGCAGATGGAGGGGCTCCGGGCGCGCTTCCAGCAGTACCTGCGAGAGGCCCGGGCTGTGTGTGCCGAGTCCTGGGCCCGCTTCCATCCCGGCTTCATGGTGGCCGGCTGCGCCCTCTTGACCTCCTCCTGCCTGCTGTGCTACGTGGCCTCCCGGCTGGCCACTCGCCTGGACTTCTCCTACCGCCACTTCTTCCTCTACCCCTCGCTCTGGGGGATGGCGGGGGTGGCCCTGCTGGGGCTGGCTCACCTCCTCCGGGGGGCCAGAGCTGACCTCCTCCTGCTGTCCGCCTGGGGGGCAGCCGCCTCCCAGCTGGGCTTCTTCTGGCACTGCTGGACCAGGCGCCCCCCAGCCCCGAAGGCGGCCGGCCTTTGCCCCCCCTTTGAGGGGTTCAGCCTGAAGCCCAGGCTCTGGGCGGGGCCGGGGCTGTCCCTGGGCATCCTCTTCCTGCGTTGCGCTGCCATGCTTTCGGACAGCTTTGTGGTGGCAGAGGGCCAGGTGGTGCCCTTCCTGCTCACCTCCCTGGTGCTGCTGCAGGCGCTGAAGCTGCAGTGGAAGGGCAGGCTGGACGGCTCCCTGCACTGTTGGCAGCTGCTGGCCACCCTGGGCGTGGTGGTGGTGTGCGCGCGACTGTCGGGGCTTTTCCGGAAGTGCCGCGAGGAGACCCCGGCTTGCCAGACGGCCTCCATCCTGGGCGCCCTCTCCAGCCTGCAGGAACCCAGGGCCAAGAACCTCTACTACGGCCTCTGCCTGGGGGTGCTGGCCAGTCTGGTGTGGGGCACCCGCTGCTGGCTGCGCCATTACGGCAACCTGAACAGCCCCTGCGCCCTGGTGCTTTTTGTGCGGTGGGGGTTCCCGCTGCTGGCCTTGGCCCTGGCCGGTTACTGGGCCATCACCTCTGGCGCCGAGGAGACGCTGGTCAAGCGCCACGCCTGGGCCCAGCTGGCTCTGGAGGCCTTCCCCCGCGGGATCTACCTCTTGGGGGTGGCCGGCCTCCTCCTGGTTTTGTGGAACCCCGTGACCGTCTTTCTGGAGGGCGGCCAAGAGCCCCCCCTCGTGTCCTCCAGCTCCGAGTCCCTGATCCCCCAGCTGTACCGCCGGATGCAGGAGTCCCTGAAGAGCCGGCTGGAGGAAAGCCCGGGCGGCTGCAGGGCCACGGTGGCGGCCTACGGGCTGGGCAGCGTCTATTCGGCCGCCTTGCTCATTTCCCTGGCCCTGCTGGCCTTCCTGCTGATGACTCTGCACACGGAGCGGCTCAGCCTGGCCTTCCTCCTGCTCTTCGTGGAGGCCTTCGCCCTGCTGTGGATGAATGCCTGCGCCCGGGCCCTCTCCTCCTCCTCCTCCTCCTCCACACACTCGGGTGAGTCCGGGAATCCCAGCCCGGCCCTGGTCAGGGGCTCTGGAAGGAGTCAGCACAAAGCACATTCTTAGAAGGTAGCTAGCTAAACTCCGTGCAGGAGTCTCAGCTGGGAAGGAGGGAAGCCCCTGGGAAGGGAGGGCAACAGGGCTGGCAGTCCGGCCTGCAAAACAGGCGTTGGCATCTCGGAAGAAAAGGCAGCTACTTTCCCAACAGGCGGGCAGAGCTGGGGAAGCGAGTCCAGCTTTATCCTCTGGGCAGGTCCATCAAGAGTTAAACAGTTGGGTCACAGCTGGGTTGTAAGCTGGATTTCAAAGGCTAAACCCACATCCTCGAGTTGTGCCTGAGGAATACCTGGCAGGGGAGGGTGATGGTGGATGTTGCCTCTGGTCAGCAGAGTCTCTGGGCTTGGGGCCGTCTGGGTTCCAGCACAAAACCGCGTCTGACTAAACTGCGTCGCTGACATCATCAACAGGGCAACAAAAGCGCAGAGACAGAAGCATGCTGTAAACCCTAAACCTAAAATTAACCCCTAAACCTAACCCCCCTAAACCTAACCCTTAACCTAACCCTAAACCTAACCCTTACCTTAAGTTGAATCGGCTTGCTTTCAAAGCACTATTTAAAGCGCCCTTCTTTCTCCGCGCTGGGTGTTGTCGCCCTGTTGATGACGTCAGCGACGCGGTTTAATCGGGAGTGGCTTAGTCGAGTGCGGTTTTGACGGGTCACGGGCCGTCTGGAGAGGCCAAGTCATCTCCCCCCACAAACTCCTAGCAAGGGGCCTCTTTTAAAGGCGGTTAGAGATGCAGCCCACCCGGGAGGGTCTCAGCAGGGCCTCTGAGCCTCGTGTCCCTGGGGGGAAGCCCGATCTGCAGTGCCCAACGGTTTAGCCGCAGTGTCTGTGCTGCGCGTGGCAGTTGGAGATGCCGAAGGGCCTCTGGGAGTGTCCATCCCCCGATTCCGCTGCTGAGACCTCCCCGGGTGAGGCCTTTGGGCCGGGGGATTCCTGGGCTCTGGCTCTAGACTCTGCCGTCCCTCCCCAGACCCTTTCGAGGTGCCGTGGGACGCCCTGGTTGCTTGGGCTCTCGCCGCCGCCCAGTTTTTCTACGCCACCGGCCACCAGCCCGTCTTCCCAGCCATCCACTGGAACGCGGCCTTCGTGGGCTTTCCGCAGGGACACAGCACCAACCTGCTGCCCGCCCTCCTCGTTGGTGCCAACACCTTCGCCTCCCAGATTCTCCTGGCAGGTTAGTTGAGTGCCCGCAGGTGGGTCCCGAGTGAATGGCAGCTGGGACAGAGGGCGAGCCGAGGGTGGGAACCAAAGGAAGCCCTGCATTGGCAAAGGGCCCTTCATCCCTGGAATGTCACAGTGGCCCTTGGGAGAGCGTGGGGGGTGTGTGTCTCTGCCTCCAGAATCTCCAACATCCTTTGGACCCACCACTGGGGGGTGTGGTGCTGCCTGCCCTTCCTTCGTGCGCCAGCCTCTCTGCACGCCCCTCTTCTATGCCCCCCGCGTGATCTGCCTTTGGGTCTCTCTCTCTCTCTCTTGTCATCCCTCTCCCCCTTCCCGAGGCAGCCGGCTGCCCGCTGCTTCTGCTGTGGCCCTTTGTCTGTGAGGCCGGCACCTCCGTGGCCAGGAGGCCCAAGACGCGGCTCCAGGAGAGGCCGGAGGAGCAGATGATGGAGATGAGGCTGCGGGAGGCCCCAGAGCGGTTCTCAGCAGCGCTGCTGCAGCTGGGCCTCCGGTACCTGCTTATTTTGGGGCTCCAGGTACGTCTGCGGGAGAGGCGGCCTTGGCGGGGATTCAGAGCTGCTCCACCTGCAACCGGTGGATCCCCAGGTGCTCCGTTCTGTGACCCGGTGGAGACTGGGATTATTGATCAATTGTTATTGATTTGTTAAGCAATTTGTAACAGCTGCCCAGATCACCCCCGTGGGACTCTGAGCAGCTGATAAGAGAGAGAGGGAATCCTCAATGTAGGACCACAACGGAGCCCCACATCTCTGTTGCTAAGTGAGGCAGCTGTTAAGTGAATCTTGCCCCGTTTTATGACCTTTCATAAAGTAAATCACTGCAGGCGTTCAGTTTAGGAACACAGTTGTTAAGTGAATCTGGTTTCCTCATTGACTTTGCTTGTCAGAAGATGGCAAAGGGGGAATCACGTGACCCCGGGACACCCCGACCGTCATAAATGTGAGTCACTTGCCCAGTGTCTGAAATTTGGTCACGTGACCACGGCGATGTTGCAACAGCCGTGTGAAAAAATGGTCGTAAGTCATTTCTTTCAATGCCGCTGTGGCTTCAAGTGGCGACTAAACAGACTTGCCGGTCAAGGCCTATAATATAATAGAGATCCACACCCTCCCATCAGCCCCCGTGTCCGGCTCCGGCTCCCTCTGGGCTCTCCCGGCCCTCCCACAGAGCCACGTCTTTGGGCCCTTTCAAAAAGCAGCAGGGTGGGTGGGGGCCAAGTGTACCAGCACCCACCAGATGACAGTCCACAAAGGAGACTCTTTTTCATGTGCCCCCCCCCCCCAGATGACAGTCCACAATTGATGGGGCCGAGCAGGCGTAACGGAGCAGAGGCATCCCAGGGTCCCAGCTGGAGAGCCCTGGGGCTGTCTGAAGGGGCCCCTCTCTGGCCCTTCCTTGGCCGTCCTGGAGATCTCCCCTCTCTGCCTCCCAGGGGGGCCCTTCTCTCCTGAACAGGCTCCAGCTGTCCCTTGCTGGAGGCCAGGGCGGCTGCGCCTGAAGATAAGAGCTGGGGAGGGGGCTGGCAGGAGCAGGGCGGGGTGAGGAGAGACGTGGGCTCCTTGTAGGTTCCGTTTGTGAGGTTGCTGGCTCCTCTCCTGCCTGGACTGAGCCACACGCCTCTCTTCTCCCAACAGCTTCTGGCTTCTGTTCTGGCAGCCATGATCCTCAGGAGGCATCTGATGGTGTGGAAGGTCTTTGCCCCAAAGTAAGTCTTTGCCACGTGGCAAGAAGCTCTGTCTCTAACCCCCCCACCCAAGTCCCAAAGCCCAGGCGGGGAGAGTCGGGGCGGGACCCCTGAGCCTGGACTGCAGGCGGGCGGGAAACCTGGAGTGGGGCTGAGTAGAAATCAGGATTCTGCTTTGCCAGCTTCCTCGTCCCAGTGCACGCTCAACTTGGTTAGCTTTAGACAGCTCAAAGCAGAAGAAATGAGGGAGGGGGCTGCTGAAGGACATGGAGGTGCCCCACTTAGGCTGCCTGGTCTCCTGGGACCCCGGCGGGTATTGCTCAGGATGTAAGAGGGGACCAGGCTGAGCCCGAGGGAGGGAAGGGCCAAGCACATCATCACTTTGGCATCCCTTCACGCTCACAAGAGCCCAGCCCTCCTTCAGCTCCTTTGAGTCTCACCTGCTGCCCGTTTGTCTTGACCGACAGGAGTCCAGGTTCTTCGCGATGGGGGCGAATATCTGCAGCTCTGGTGGAGGATGCGGGTGGAGGTTCGTCCTCTGAGCTTGTGGGTTGGTTTCGTTACCAGGCTAGTGGTAACAACTTCAGCGGAGTTGTACAAAATGTTTTATAGGTGGCATCTTCCTCCCACGAGGTTAGCAAAAACGAATCAGAATCCGTCTCTGCAGTGTTGGAAATGTAACTCGGCTTTAGGATCTTTTTATCGTCTATGGTGGTTACGTACAAAAGCCAGGGAATTTTGGCGTCAGATAAAAGATGTGGTTGGAAGAGATATTAGACCAAAAGATAAATTTAAAACCAGAATTATTCTTATTAGGAATAATAAAAGAAAAATATAGAAAAGGGGTGACATGTTTAATGCTGCCTGGGATAACCGCAGCAAGGTTGGTCTATGCACAGAATTGGAAAAAAAAACAGAGATCCCCCCCCCCCACCGAAGAAGAGGTCATAAAATTTTGATCTGTGCAGAAATGGACAGACTGACAGTAGCAATCAAAAATAGAGATGAGACAGAATATTATGAAATTTGGAACAAAGTGTATCAATGGTTGGAAATGAGGAAAAGGAATCGGAAGAGAATATTTTTCTGAGGATTGTAAAATTGGAACTGGATAATACATAGATAAATATATAAAGGAGGATAAGGGATGTGTTAATAAGATTAATGTAGCTGAAGTAGAAACTGTTTTTGTTGTTATGTTAAAATATGTATGGAAATGACAAAGCCAGAAAGGTCGCTCTATGTCCAATGTTTGTGATGTTTATTCAATTAAAAATATTCTTTTAAAAAAAAGAATTTCAGCGGAGTTTAGGGGATGCTTCCTGACCCCACGAAGCCCTTATAAGCAGAACAACGGCGACACCAGCATCCCCTAAACTTCGCTGAAGGGGTCACCCGCTCAAGAAGTTACCCAGCCCGGTAACGAAACCCATAAGCTCAGAGAAGGAACCTCCACCCTCGGTTCAGACTCTTGTGTAGAGACAGCCTGGATTAACGGTGTGCTTGTTTGGACCGTGACCTGTCAAAACCGCGGTCCACTAAAGCGCGCCCGATTAAAGCGCGTACGTGACGTCATCAGCAGCGCAACAAATACGACCGCGGAGAAAAAAGGGCGCTTTAAAAAGCGCTTTTAAAGCAAGCCGATTCACGTAAAGGTAAGGGTTAGGTTTAGCGTTAGGTTAAGGGTTAGGGTTAGGGTTAGGTTTGGGGGGGTTAGGGTAAGGTTTTCGCGTTAATTTTAAGTTTACCGCTCACAGCGTGCTGTTTTCGTCGGGCTGTGATGACGTCACGTACGCGCTTTCGTCGAGCGCGCTTTTGTCTACCGCGGTTTTGTGGTGGAACCTGTTTGGACACCCTTGGTTCTTGATTTCATGCGCCTGACACGGGCTTTACAAACTTCAAGGAACAAACCTCGCGAGGTGCCTGTGTGTGTGCGCTTCGTCCACTGTGGATGAGGCCCCACCTGCCAAGCACACACACACCCACACCCAACCGCAGAGGTCCTTCCACAGGTTCTCTTTGGTGACAGACCCTTCCCAGGGAGGGAGCTTCACCTGAGCTGCTCACCTGATGGGCTGGGCTGTTCAGGCGCACTGAGCATCCGTTGCCTGTTGGCCTTGGGCTCACCCTGTGCTGCTTCTCTTCCCCCCCCCCCCCCCGGCAGGTTCCTCTTCGAAGCAGTGGGCTTTGTGGTGAGCTGCGTCTTCCTCCTGCTGGGCCTGGGCCTGGTGATGCGGGTGGATTGTGCGGTCAGCAAGTGGTTCAAGCAGGTCATCCTTGCACATCCCAGATAGCGCAGCAGCGCAAGGCAGCCCATCGAGGTTCCTCACGATGAAGAGGGGTCCCCGGTCCACCCCCCAGAGATGCCCTCTGCTTCCTCCCCCTGCCAAGGGCAGAAAGGGGGCAGCCTTTGAAGGGCAAGGAGCTGCGACGGAACGGCCCAGCCTTGCCAAGAGCGGGAAGAAGTTCCGGATGAAACCAAAGAGAACTTCAGGTGCTCGTTTGCTGGGTGCCTGGGGTACACGGACACCTTGTGGGGAATGACTTCCTCTCCTTGAAATCCCGGAGGACCCGGCAGCTTCCTCTCGAAGAGGCTCTGCAGCAGAGCGCCTTGGCAGCCCTGGGCAATTCCTCCGAGGGCCAGATGGCATGGGACTGTGTTCTGGGGAGGGAAGCCGTGGGCAAGGTGCCCTCGGCTGCTGCTCTGCCTGGCTCAGGGGCTCCGAGGGAGAAGGCCAGGCTTGAAGGCTGAATGGCCAGGTACCCGGAGGTCCTTGCTGCCATCCCCTTGGGGTGCTAGATTCTGGGTTCCAGGTTCTGGGTGTGGCTTTTTGAAATAAAAATACGGATTTTCAGACTGGAGCAGTAGCTTGAGTTCATGTGGACTTTGGAGAGCTGAGAAGGAGCCACCTGTCTCTGCCCCAGCTGGATCACAAGGAGACTCTGAAGCCTCTTTGCCTGATTTGGGGTTCAGCGAAGAAATATCAGAGGCTGCCCTCTGCCAAGTCAGTGTGGGCCTCTCTGCCCAACAAGTGTCACTCTTTGCTGCCCTGCCCTGCCCTTCCTTCCTTCCTTCCTTCCTTCCTTCCTTCCTTCCTTCATTTATTATCAAAATTTATATGCCGCCAAATCCCGAAGGACTCCGGGCGGCTTACAAAAAAAAGAGAGAAAAAAAGAGAAAAATTATCAGTTTAAAATGACAACACCACATACATTCATTCTAATCCGGGCTGGACCTCAACAATGAGGTCAACAGCCCCAGGCCTGCTGGAACAGCCAGGTTTTTACAGCTTTCCTGAAGGCCATGAGGGTGGGTGAGGTCCGGATCTCTGGGGGTAGCTGATTCCAAAGAGTCGGAGCAGCCACAGAGAAGGGCCTCCTCCGGGGGCCCGCCAGCCGACACTGTCTGGCTGACGGCATCTGAAGGAGGCCCAATCTGTGGGATCTTACTGGCCGCTGGGAGGTATGTGGCAGTAGGCGGTCTCGAAGGTACGCTGGCCCTAAGCCATGTAGGGCTTTAAAGGTAATAACCAACACCTTGAATTGCGTCCGGAGACCAATTGCTAGCCAGTGCAGCTCGTCCCGAGGACAGGTGTAACGTGGGTGTACCTCGGTGCACCCAATATTGCTCGCGCGGCCGCATTCTGGACTAACTGCAGTCTCCGAACGCTTTTCAAGGGTAGCCCCGTGTAGAGCGCGTTGCAATAATGTTGGGGGAGCTGCTCTGTTTCTGTGCAGGAGGTCTCCATAGACCGATTAGATCGCACAGGTTAGGTCTCCACCGGATCCCATCTGCCAGCCAATGTCGGCTGGCGACTCCCCGGGGGAGAGCCTTCTCTGTCGCAGCTCCAGCCCTTTGGAACGATCTCCCCGTGGAGATCCGGACCCTTACTACCCTCCCGGCCTTCCGCAAAGCCACCAAGTCCTGGCTACTCCAACAGGCAGGGGGGCGTGTGAAATATCCAGCCCCACGGTAACTGTGAATGTTGTGTATTTTAAAGTGTTGTTTTGTTTATTTATCCCCTTCTCTTGTTTATTGTAAGCCGCCCGGAGTCCTTCGGGAATGGGCGGCATACAAGATCAATAAACTCAAACTCAACTCCTCTGGCTTCTCCCTTGGTCTTCCACACACAGAGCTCCATGCAGCCAAGTTTCCCCAACAAGTTTGAGCTTCTCCTTGCCTAGATCCAATGAGCTGGCTCTGGTAGGTGAAAGAGCCCTGAAGCCAGTGTGAACCAGCACAGAGGGGAAAAAGGCTTTTGGCTGTCAGTGGCCTCAGTCTGCAGCACCCCCAGAGACTCGGAATCTCTTCCACCTGGCAGGACCCGAGAACCTGCCCCTTTCTCACCTCTCAGTCGACAAGACTTTGCAACTCTCCTCCCTCCCTTCTCCTCCCCAGAGTTTCTCCAGTGGCGAAAAGAGCCATTCGGATTCATTTCTCCTCATGAGTCGCAGTCAAAATGGAAAAGACAGGTGGCTCTTTGGAAGGGGCAGGATAGTCATATTATTTCATTACATTGTGGGTTCAATGTGAATCTTCGTGGGTAGGGATCTCTCTCCGCAATCCCTTTGGGGTGGCTGCTGCAATGTCTTGCTCCCTTCTGCCAGCCCAGGGCAGCTCACCGGAGGCTTTGCCCGCAATCTTTTTTTGGACGGCTGCCATAAAAAGGAGGCTAGAAGTCGCAAGAGGGGATTTAGAATTTCGATATTCAACTGATGAGCACAAGTTAGTCAATGGGCTGCAAATGGCGGAAGCTGCCTCTGCAACGACATGGTCCCCTTGAAACGGTTTCCCTCTTCTTCACTTACAGAAAGGGTCAGATGGGCACACAAGGGCATTTGCAGCCCTCAAATAAGGCATTCTTTGCAACCGACCAGCATTTTCCTGCTTGCTTCAACATCCGGATGAATTAAAGCTGCGGGAGGAGTGCAAAATAATTTAAAGGAGGCCTCCTATAAGCTGTTGAAAGATAAATTTACTACAAGAGTCTCCACACACGGGAAGTTTAAGACTTGTTTTCTATGCCAGTGTTTCTCAACCTTGTCAACTTGAAGATGTCCGGACTTCAACTCCCAGAATTCCCCAGCCAGCATTCGCTGGAGTTGAAGTCCGGACATCTTCAAGTTGACAAGGTTGAGAAACACTGTTCTATGCAATAGAATGCTGGCTGGCCGGCTGGAGGATTCTGGGATTTGAAGTCCACAAAGACTTAAAGCTGCCAAGTGTGACATCTTCGATTCAGGAGATTAAAAACCAGTGACGGTCGGCTTTAGGACCCGTCCGGCAACCTCGATGTTGTCACCAGCCAATCCCGAGCCCCCTTCACCCTTTTTTTTTTTTTTTGCCTCTTCCGCGAGGAGGGAACGCACGTGGCCGTCCCGCGCTGCTCATTGGCCGAGGCCTCGGCCCGCGGCCCGCCCATTGGCTGCCCCGCGGGAACTCGAGCTTTGCCGCCTGTCAACGTTGCCTCGGCAACGGAAGCGTCCCGGCCAATCGGGCGACGCGGCTGGAGCGTGCGCCCCTAGCGCGTGCGGGAATGGCGGGCGACGGCTGCTTGGCCTTGTGGCGGGCGGAGAACGACCGGCTGGCCCGGCACTGGCGGAGGGTGCGCGGCCGAGGCACGGGAGGGCAGGGAGGGAGGGGGACGTGGGGGCGACCCGTGGGGGACTAAGTCCCGCTCTGCTGCTTCCCTTGCAGGCGACGCGCCTTCCCGGCCCGGCCCCGGATCCGTTCGCGGAGCTGCTGAGGGAGATTCAAGGTATCCGGTGGGGGGGGGAGGGGCGGTGGGGGAGGGGCTGACGGGGGGGGAAGAGGGGGGGTCTTTTCCCCTCCCCCTCACGGCTGCCCCCCCCCCCCCCGTGGCTTCCCCGCAGGGCTCCCGGCCGCCCTGCCGAGCCTTCCCGTGGAGCTGGCCGTCCTCTGCAACGCCCTGCCCGCCCAGATGCGCCCTCCCGGCGGCTGCCCCCGGCGCGCCTCGGCCTGGATCGAGCGGGGACTCCGGCGGGGTAAGGAGCGGGTGGTGGTGGGGGGGCGGGCGCCCTGGAGCGGGGGCCGGCCAGCCCTGACCCTCGCTCTCCCCGCCAGTGCTGGAAGCTCGTGCGGCCACCGAGGAGGGTCTCGCCTCCGGGGATCTCTGGCCGAGGGTCCTCCGGCAGGCCTCGCCCGAGGAGCTCCGGGCCCCCTTGCACCACCTGGCTGCCCTGCAGGCGGCCTCCTGGCTGGCCGAGCAGCAGCTGGAGAGAGCCCGGGAGCTGCTGCGGCTCCTCAGCGGTGCCCAGGTGAGGAGGAGGAGGGGGGGGGCGGTGGGGCTGCGACCCTTGGGCCGGGGGGGGGGCCTTTCCGCCTGAGGGAAGCCTGGATAGGGGGGAGCTTTACACTGGAGTAGGACCCCGGGAACTGATTCCTGAGGAAAATGCCTTGCCAGGCTTAAAAGGTGCCCATAGGCGGAGTCCAAATAGCCCCCTCTGTGCTGGGCTCCGGCTTGGATGCCTTTCATTAAATATTGCCATTGGTCTGTGGCCTTTAAAGGTCTCGGCCTGATATATATTTTATATACATATATACATACATACATACATACACATATACATATATATATAATTATTTTATCAATTTCATATATACATTCACAATTATATGATCTCATAACTGTTATTAATAATATGTATTTATAACAATTTTTCCCTACAGTTGACAATATACTTGAAGATTGCTTTCTTACCATCCCATAGATCCATCTTATCTTACAACGGTCCTACTTCTTCCCTCCCTCCCTCTTTCCTTCCCTCGTTTCTTCTCTCCTGCTCCCCTTCCTTCCCTCCCTCCTTCCCCTTCCCTCCTTCCCCTTCCCTCCTTCTCTCCTTCCCTGATATTAAATCCCCTGACAGACAGTCAGCTCAAACCTTGGTAAAAAAAAAAGCAGGCTGCCTTTTCCCTAGCAGCCTTAGGTAGGAGGAGACCCAATGGCAGGGAGAAGGGGGTGGCAAGGAGGACAGCCCCGGTCCATGCTTCCCTCGTTCCCCTCTTTATGTTCAGTGCCTTGATTATAATTTGTGATATGCGTTGCTCTCTGACCGTCTTCCCAGTTTGGAGTGGAGTGGTCGGTTAGTCTTCCTGTATTCTAGCATGAGGATTCTTTGCTCTTTTCTTTCCAGATGCCGGACTCTCCTTGCGTTGGTTGTGACAGTGAGCTCCTTTCCCTGCTGCAGATGTGGCACCCCCATGAAAGGGGAGAGTCTGACCCCCTGGTGGTACAAACCATCGGAGACTTGAAAGAGATTCTGTGGACCTCAGCTGCCTTCTTGCAAGGTGAATGTGAGAGTCTCTGCAGGCTTTATGACCCTTTGAACTTTCACCTTTGCCCCTCTGTTCCTTTTGCCAGTAACACTTCCGTAGATTTCAGAGACAAAGTACAAGTAGTCCTCCACTTACGTCCACAATTGAGTCCATAATTTCTCTTGCTAAGCAAAACATTTGTTAAATGATCTTTGCCTCTTTTTACCACCTTGCTTGTCACAATTGTCAAGTGAGTCGCTGCAGTTAGTAACATGGTTGTTAAGTGAATCAGGCTTCCCCACTGACTTTGTCTGTCAGAATGTCGCAAAAAGGGACCATGTGGCCCTGGGATACTGCAGCAATCATAAATATGAGCCAGTTGCTAAGTGTCTGAATTTTGACCATGGGGATGCTGCAATGGTCATGTGTCAAAAATGGTCATAAATCACTTTTTTCAGTGCTGTTGTAATTTTGAGAGGCCACTAAATAATGGTTGTAAGCCAAGGAACTACCTGTAGTCCTCTTTAGATAAGTGGCACAGAGATCTCGGTCTGCGGCCACACATTAAATTGAATCCGGTCAGACTTTCTGATGCCTGTTTGTCTATTCCAGGTGTTCAGGAGCTGGAAGGTGGCAACCCCCATGGTACCCTTCCTTTCCTCCAAGCAGCTCTGTCCAGGCTGTGTTCTAAGCGGGTCCTCGCCCAGATCTTCACCTTGATGGGAAGCTGCTGCTGGAAAATAGTACGGGTATTTTATGTGTTCTAAGGAATGTGGATAAAATGAAAAAAGAAACTATCCAGGCCAGAGAATCATCAAATATAAGGATGGGAAGGGACTTTGGAAACCAACCAGTGCAAACATTTGTTGTTCACTGAGGTCCAAGATATTTCCAATAAAAGGAAAGCAATTTGTGACTCTGCTGAATAGGTGTTGGAGTGAGGATATTTTCCCTGGTGGCCAGTCAAAGTATCTCCCTCTTAATGTTAGGTCCCTGCCCTGTTGCTGGGGGAAATAGAAGGAAAGAGAAGCAGCACTTGGGGGATGCATGACCCAACAATTGCACGATAGACATGCGCACCGGCAAAATAGTGCCAATTAAAACGCGATGTCAAAATCGTGCCCACAAATTCACGACGATAAAATTGCGACGACAAAAGCGCGATGACAAGCACAATAAAATCGAAAAAATTACTGCTAGGGTTAGGCTTAGCCTTAGCCTTAGGGTTAAATAAAATTGAAAAAATTACTGTTAGTTTGTTGATGACGCGATTTTGTCGCCGTGCTATTGTCGAAAATCAATTAGCGATTTTGACGGCGCTCATTTGTCCGTCGCGGTTTTGTCGGCGCGCATATGTCTGTTGCGCATTTGTCGGTGAACCGGGGAATGCACTCAGTTACTGCAGTGAAGGGTGAACTGTTGAAAGACCAAGTTGGAGGCTGATTGTCACAAAAAAAAAACCTGTGATAATTAAGAACTCTCAGTGACTTGGTGGCAGGTAATCCTCCTGTATCTGGACCTTCGTTTATCCTATCGAGGTCTAGAACTTTGTCTACCTTGAAATTCATATTGCCACTTTTACCATTACCAACTTCAGATCTCCTCTTTTTTCCACCTAATGCATAAATATCCAGAAAGGTTCAGATGCTCCTTCACCGTATGACCACAGTTGAGTCCAAAATTTCCATTTGCTAAGCGAAACAAGTGAATTTTGTCCCATTTTACCACTTTTCTTGCCAAAGTGAATTGTTGCTCTTATGTTAGTCACACGGTTGTTAAGTGAATCTGGCTTCCCCATTTGCTTGTTGGATGGCATCTGAATTTTGATCATGTGACCATGGGGGTGCTGCAGAGGTCATATCAGGTCTTTTGTTCCTTTTTGAACGACAAGGGCAGCATTTCCCCTGAACTGTGCGGTATACCACAACTGGGGCTCCAGGTTTATATCCACGGTGTTAGGCCTTTGAAGTAATCCAGAGAACTCTCTTTACTGTAGGGTTACATTCAACAGAATCTTGCAAGACATGAAAGCGTTTATTTCCTCTTTCTCGTGTCTAGAGACACTAGCAGTGTGGCTCCCACTCACGGATTCAGCTGCCTCTTTTATCAGTCCTTCCTCCTGTCTCCCAAGGCCATTCTCACTTCCCATCGGTTGCAGGCTTCTTCAGTACTCTTGAATATAATTAGTCTAGTTCACGTTGGCTCCTACTATAACCGCCTCTTTCTGTTCTTGGGTTGCCAGCCCCTCATTGTGGCCATCATTAAGTTCCTTTGAATACAGTTCCCCTTTGGGAGACGATCAAAGCACGGAGGACGGAAGAACTCTGTCTTCTCCCTGTCACTACTAACCTTCCACTACTCTTCTCTTGCTTTTTCTTCCTTTTTATTGTCACACCCATAAGTCTTTTCAGTTGCTTTTAGCTTCTCTCACAATCTTCAGTTCCTTTTATGCTTTAGCCTTGCAGGCTTTCTTTCTTGCCAATGCAGCTGTTTGGTGACTACATCTTCATACATGTCGCCTCCTCGCTCAGAGAGGTATTTCTCTGTACTTCCAGTGTCCTATATTTGAGAAATTCACAGGGCACCTGCATCTCATTGCTCTGTGTGATAGAGTGCAGTGCCCCCCCTCTTTGGGCACCAGGGACCATTTCCACGTAGAAAGTTTTTTCCACGGACCGGAAGCAGCGTGGTTCTGCCTGCAACCTGCAGATGAGGCTTCGCTTGCTTGTGCGGCCCATTTGCTGGGATGCCGCGCCCTTGTGCCGGTCCATGGGCTGGGAGTTGGGGACCCCTGATCTAGTGCATGTCGTAGCTGTGAGTGTTTCTTTCTGTAGAATCCTGGATCATAATAGGTGGAGAGTTCCCATTGCTCTTAGTTTTCTACCAGATCCTCCCTGTCAATCAAGGGCAGAAGCAGGAATGCTGATCCCCAGGTCTTTTCAACCCCTTTCTGCAAACGGGAACAGCTAAGAAGACCACGGAGGAAACTCTGGGTGGTCCAGCTGTTCCTTTATTCTGTGTCTCAGTTCTCATTCAGGAGGTCGTTTTCCTGACCCCCCCCCCTGCCCCCACTTGGCCTGGGGGTTTGTGATGCATCCACAACTATGTTGTCGTCCTCCCTTTTCTTCTTATCCAGATGTTGTTCACAGGATCTCTGCTCCAATTCCTTCATCCCAACACAATACGTGGCCTTTTCTGACGGATAGGACCCTCCTCTTGCCTCCTTTCTGAATAAAGGAGGCCCTTTGAGCCACGTGTCCCACTTGCAAGCGTGGCCCCAAAATAAGGAAATAACTGAATTCTACAGGCAGTCCTCACAGTATGACCATAATTGAGCCTAAAATTTCTGTCCCTTTGTGAGACAGTTGTTAAGTGAGTTTGGCTTCATTTTATGACATTTCCTGCCCCCCGTTGTTAAGTGAATCACTGCACTTGTTCAGTTAGTCACCCGGTTCTTAAGTGAATCTGGCTTCCCCCGTTGACTTTGCTTGTCCGAAGGCCGCAAAAGGGGATCACGTAACCCCGTCACTGTCATAAATATGAGTCAGTTGCCAAGTTTTGGAATTTTGCTCCCGCAGGCAAAGTTCACTTTTAAGGTCACTTTTTTCAGTGCCATTGTAACTTTGAATGGTCGCTAAACAAACCACTGCAAGTTGAGGACTATCTGTATTGGCCTCCGCCCATTATAGCTTCCAATCCTTCCTCCTTGTTCTTGGAGTGTTGCTCCAGAGACCTGGGAACCCTTGGTTATGCAACCTGACCTGCTTCCCTGGCTGGTCTTTGGATTGCAAATGAAGGGGAAGGAGCGGGATGGGCATCTGCTGAATATCCCATTGATGATAGGAGGGTCCCTGTTGCTGAGGGTTCTTTACGGAAGTTCCCCTCCTGGGGAGACACCAGTGGACCGTCCAAGCAAGGATGGTCTGACTTCCAAGCAAGGATGGTCTGACTGAGCTCAGAACAGCTTCTCCTCAGCTCCCCAGAAATCTTTTCCGCTCCAAAGAAGCACCCTGAAAGCTCCTGAGACACAGAGCGGCCGAGCCTTGTTTTATCCCATGTGTTGTGTTTACACAACCGGCGTAGATCCTCCGGGGATCCTCGGAATGATTCTGCCCTCTGAGAATGTGCCTCTTTTTGGACCTCCAGGGCAAGCCACACACAGCGCTGCAGCATCTGAAGCAGGCCCTGGAGGTGGACTGCACCTTCCTGCCGGCCTTGTACCAAGCAGCTCTCTTGTACCACCAACTGGGACTCACCGAGGCCGAACTGGAGGTTCTGCTGCTGCTTTGTCAGGTGGGTTGAGGTTTGAGGTTTATTCGATTTATATGCCGCCCTTCTCCCAAGGATTCAGGGCGGCGTACAACATTAAAAGAAACATGCTACAAAAGTTAAAAAGAATAGGATCTCCTCAGACTCAATTAAAATTAACAATGACACATTTTTTTAAAAAGAATTCAAATTACAATTAACAATAATCAATACTTTGATTTGTTTTGTTCAGGCCAGGCTGCTGGGTCTCAAGAGGAGGATCCAGCGGTGGCCTCTCTGCCTTCCCTCCCCAGGGAGGGAGCTGCCTGCGCCACTCTCTTTCCATCCAGCTGGGAAAAAGGGAAAAGAGGCTACAGCAAGTGTTAGTAGGGCATTTTATTATTCTAATGCTGTAAGCTGCCCAGAATCTGCCAGAATCCATGATGTACGTTGCTTTCTTGTAATACGGTGTTTCCCAACCTTGGTCCCTTGAAGATGCTTCAACTCCCAGAATTCCCCAGCCAGCAATTCTGGGAATTGAAGTGCACAGATCTTCAAGGGGTCAAGGTTGGGAAATAACTGTTCTAATAAATCTGATAAAATGAGAACGGTATTAGGAACATGCTGAGCCTCAAATAGCATAGTCCTGCGGTAGCTGAGCAAGGCCAAACTTCATGGCAGAGTCCGGCCTTTTTCCTTCACCCTCTTTCTTCTCTTCCCAGGCTCTGGAGAGTCCCCCACAGGTAGCCCTGGAGTCCCACGACCCCCATTTCCTCATCCGAACAGAGCTTCTCATCAGCGGATGCCGTCCGGCTGCTTTCCTTGCCCCAAGATGCCCATCAGGAGTGAAATACATGCTGGCCAAGAGGTGTTTGCAGGCGGAGAGGTGAGGGCCTCCTCCTCCTCCTCCCTCCCAATCCCCCGGGACTGGGCTGAAAATTCCTCTCAAGGGAAACCTTTCCAATTCTCGGATGCCTTGAAAAGCCACAGCCCAGCGAGAGCCCAATGGAAAGAAACTGACCCCTGGCCACGCTTCATGCTTGAGAAGGGCTGATGGGACTGAAGGCCACGGAAATGACGTTTGCTGATGGGGGGGGGGATGTGTCTCTCCTGCAGGGCAACAGAGGCTGCAGAGCATTACCTGGACTTTCTGGCGCTCTTTCAGGAAGGGCCTCTTCCCCAGGTGAGGAGGGAGTTGCAGCTGTTTCACCTACAGGCTCTGACTCACCTGAGTTGTTTCCTTGAATGCCTCACCCCTGACAGAGTTCAAATGGGTTAACGTAACTGCAGTGGACACCCCACCCCCACCCCAGTGGTCCTCAGAGTCTCTTCCAGATTGCAGGAGGGGAGCTGTGGTGGAGCCTCTTGTTTCATGAAAAGGGGTGGGGGGTGGGGATGACTTTGGATCTGGATCATAGGTACCTCCCTACTCACTAAGTGACCAGTTGTAAGTCAAAGACTACTGTAGTTGGAAAAGGGCAATGAGATTCCTGAATTTTTTTCCCCCACATATAGGGAGATTCTCTAAATATGGTCTCTGTGACCTCTGAACTCCTCAAAAAGGTAAGTGCAAACAGCTTTATGAACTCATGTTGCTCCCCAGGATTATAAGTTGCCCATTTAAAGCGTGGAGGCTGGCTAGGAATGCCTCCCCCCTTTCCCAGGGGTTCTGCTGCCCTTAAAGAGAACCCCTGCCTGGCCTGTCAAGACCTGAAGTTGTGGCGTAAGTTGTGTGTTCAAAAGAGCAGAGGCAAAGAAGGTTGTGGGCAGAGGAATGTGGGTGTGGAAACGAATCCTGATGCTGAGGTTTGGGTTGAAATGGCGACTGGATCGTCACTTTACCCACCCCGCAAAAGATCTTCCGGTCAGGGGCCTTGGGTGGGCTCACTGAATTCAGGAGGAGGCGACTATCTTCACTCCCATGTGTGAATGCTGCTTTCTGCAGTGGGATTCATTGGGAGGGGGGCTTTTTCCTCCTTCCAGGTGTCTCAGTGTAGCGAGCCGGCTGTGCCCAGAATTCCAGAGGTCTTCCTGGAAGCCGCCTCTGCTCTGGAGGAGGCAGCCAGGCACCAGGAAGCCATCGTGGTGTGCGAAGAGGTGGTCTCCCACACAAGCAGGCTGGTCCCGGCCAAACTCTGCATTGTGCTGGGCCGGAGTTCTGGAAAGGAGCCCGCGGGGGCGGAGAGGTCCTCCTTGGCAAAATCTGCTGCGGCTGTCCTGGAAGAGCAGAGGGAGAGCCTGCGCTGTGTCCTCTGGCAAGCGTCCGCCCACTTGATCGAGGGCTGGGCAAGAGCCCGGCTGGGAGAAACCAAGGAAGCCATAAACGGCTTCAGCAGGTAACTAGCATCCGGTGGAATCCTGATCATTGACTGGTTTGCCTCTCCTTTTGCACTGTGACAGCTGAGAGAGGCTGATGGGGCACAGCAGCCTCATTTTGTGGAGTCAGGAATAGTCCCACAAGTGATCCGATGTGGCACAGTGGTTAAATGCAGCTGACTGCAGTTCTGCAGTTCGGCTGTTCTAATCTCACCGGCTCAGGGTTGACTCATCCTTCCATCCTTCCGAGGTGGGTGAAATGAGGACCCGGATTGTTGTTGGGGGCGATATGCTGACTCTGTAAACCACTTAGAGAGGGCTGAAAGCCCTATGAAGCGGTATATAAGTCTAACTGCTATTGCTAAGTGTCCTGGATCATACTTTGAAGGAATAGAGCTGTGTAGAATATATCGCATATTCTCCCCTGTTTTGAATATGATTTCCTCCCTTTGATTCTACTTGCCCTGATTGTGGCCGAGAGCCAGAGAAATAGTCAAGGTTTCATCCCAACCTCTAGCCTCCTCTGGAATCTCTGAAAACCCACCTGCTTTCTCTACCTAGCAAAAGGACTCTCATAGGCCTCTTCCGAGGTAGCAAAATAGGGTTCCTGTCCTCCTTTGGGGCTGGATGGATCCTTCTAGCAGCACAGAAATGATGGCACTTCAACCTTTCTCCAACAGGTGTCTTAATGATCTCCTGAGAGTCCATCTGGTCAGCACAGGTATGGAGAGAGGTCTTCATTGCTTGCTTCTGCCTCCCTCTTGACTTGGTTCCTGGGCTCTTTCCAGAGGAAATGGCTTCACCTGAATCACAGGATTGGAAGGATCAATTTAGGTGATCCAGGTCATGAGGGAATGTGTGACTGCGCTCACCCCTACCCATAACACACACTACTCGGTGCAAGAGTCCAAATTTGGGCCCACCCATAATGGATAACCTTCCATTTCTGGTTTTGTTATTGAACTGCTGTTAGAGGGGGTTTCCCCATCACTGATTTGGAGTCCGCCTTCTTGCCACTTAAATCCACCCTCTCTGTTGTGCACTCTGGGAAGACCAAGGAAACACTTCGACCTTCCTTTCCGATACTTTTTCACGTATAAGTAATTATTAGTTTATGATGGCAATTGAGACTGGAATGGCCAGTGCGATGTTAGGTGATCGCTCTGCATAGGAATAACAATTCCGGTTACCATCACTGAGGGAGGATTTCACACGATTGACTTCTGACATCCTGCCGGCTTCCCCAGTGACGTTTTTGTGGGAAGCTGTCAGGGAATGTCGGAAATCACAATCCCGTGTGGCTGTGCTTCACTGTAAAACGGAGTGTCGAATCTCAATCACGTCACCATAGGGACACTGCAACAGCCAGAACTCTGAGGACTGGTCATAATTACCACTCATTATGAGTTTGAATAGTCATTGAATGGGTAGTTGTTAAATGAGGACCCCTTGTCTTTGAAGTGGGTTGGCAGGTCCCTTCTCTGTCTTCTCAAAGCTAAGGGTGCCCAGTTCCCTCAGTCTCTCTTCATGGGTTTATTTCCGCTCTCGTGAATTTGACTGCCTTTTTCTGAGCCTTTTTCCACTTTCTCTGGAACCTTCTGAAATATAATTTGGGTGTGGTGCCCAAGAAGGGGTGAGACCAAAGCAGAAACCAGTTCCCTCCCTTTCCCCTTTGCCTTTGGGGTCCCTGCCTCCCCAGACAACGAGCGCTCTGACGTGCTTTTCAGAAAGACCTTGAAACCTTGTTTTCATTCTGCAGTGGGTTTGGGCACTGATGGTCTCCTGCTGTATTAACCTCTTAGATTGACTGTGGTTTTTAATTGCTGTATTTCTAAGGTCTGGGAACTGGGTGATCTATAAATAATTGGATGAATAAAATAAGCAAACAGAAATATCCCCACAGCCACAATTCACTAACTTTCTTGAAAGAGAGGAGGAAGAAAGTGGCTTCTCTGGAGCCTCCAACCAAAATTAGTTGTCCAAATCCTTAAAATGTTTCTTTTAATCCATTTGTCTTCTTTGTACGTATGTAAAGTAGCAGAGAAAGGCCACAAAAAGTTAGTGGTAAAAACTGTGCCTCATTTATAAAGTTTGGGGAATCTTGCTCTAATCTGGCAAGATGGTTTTGAATTTTACTTCTGTCATTCCATAGATATTAGCTGCCCTGCCTAATTTTTTGTTAACTGCAAATTTGACAAATCTCTACTTCTCATCTAAGTTATTAAACTATTGAAGCCTAGAAGAGCCAGGAGCAGCTCTTGTGGCCCCTCCCTTGATGAGTTGCCCTCTCCAATTTGGTGAGCTATTGATGGACAGACTTTCTCAAACAAGCTCTATTAACCCCTCCACAATCTACCTGAGAAGTTCACAACCAAAACTCAGATGAGGTTAATCTAGCAAACTCAATTCCTAGCAGATCTCACTGACTTCTGAAAATAATCACTTTGTTTTCACAATGGTTCCCTTTGGGATCTCCCCAGGATCACATCAGACTGACCATCTGTAAAAAAAAAAAAGGCCATGCATTTACATCTCCCCTTTTATAAATCACCCACTATGACCCTGGGTGGCATGCAACCTCGTATCCTGACCCTTCTCTTTATTTCAGCAATACAATAGCAGAGTTGGAAGGGACCTTGGAGGTCTTCTAGTCCAACCCCCTGCCTAGGCAGGAAACCCTATACCAGTGTTTCTCAACCTTGGTGAATTTAAATGCTGTGGACTTCAACTCCCAGAATTCATAGCATAGCTGGCTGGAGGATTCTGAGAGTTGAAGTCCACAGGACTTAAAGTCACCAAGGTTGAGAAACACAGCCCTATACCATTTCAGACAAATGGCTCTCCAACATCTTCTCAAAGATGTTGGGGCATTCACAATTTCTGGAGGCAACTTCTGTTCCACTGGTTAATTCTTCTCACTGTCAGGAAATTTCTCCTCAGTTCTAAGTTGCTTCTTTCCTTGATTAGTTTCCACCCATTGCTTCTTGTTCTGCCCTCAGGTGCCCTGGAGAATAGTTTGACTCCCTCTTTGTGGCAACCCCTGAGATATTGGAACATTGCTATCATGTCTCTCCTCTGTTTTTGACAAACCTATGTTGGCTTTTGGCTATTGCTTTGTTTACTTCTAGGTGTTCACTAATTCGTTGCTTGATTATCTTTTCCAGAATCTTTCCTGGTATTGAGGTCAGGCTGATAGGTCTGTAGTTTCGTGGATCTATTTTTTTTTCCTCTTTTGAAGATGGGAACCACATCAGCTCTTTTCCAGCCCTCTGGCAGTTCCCTGGTGCTCCAGGATCTCTGAAAGACATAGTTCAGTGGTTCTGAGATCTTCTTTGCCAGTTCCTTCAGAACCCTGGGGTGTAATCCATCCGGTCCTAGTGATTTGAACTCGTCTAGGGTAGACAGGTGCTCACTTACCTATTTCAACTTGTGTTCCTAATCTGATTTTTGTGGTGCTGTTTTTGATAGGTTGGATTGTTTTATCCCTTTGTGTAAAGACAGATGCAAAACATGAGTTAAATAGTTCTGCTTTCTCCCTGTTGCTTGTCACTTTCTTGCCACTTTCTCCCAGCCATGGACCAATTGTTTCCTTAACTTTTTTCTTCTTTTTAACATGTTGGAAGAAGCTTTTTTTGTTATTTTTTTTACTTTTGTGGCAAGCCATTCTTCATTGTGAGCCTTAGCTTTCCTCCCTTCATCTTTACAGGCTCGGGCTATTTGCTGATATTCTGCCTTAGTTATGTCCCCCCCTTTTCACTTTTTATACTTATCTTTTTTGTCTTTCAATTTGTCAGAGAGTTCTTTATGCAGCCATGCTGGTTTCTTTGGAAGCTGTTATTTTTCTTCTTCATTGGTATTGTGCTAGACTGGGCTTTTGTAATCTCGTTTTTCAAAATTTCCCAAGCTTCTTGAGTTGTTTTCCCCTTGAGAATTCTCATCCATGGAATCCTTCGCAAGCTCTAAGTTTATTGAATTTAGCTCTCTTAAAGTCCAAGACTCTGGTTTGACTTTGTTCTACTACTTGTGTTTGCATAATGTTGAATTCCAATATTGCATGGTCACTTGCCCCCACTATTCCTGTGGCTTCAACACCTTCTATCGTTTCCTCTCTTAGTGAGAATTAAGTCCAATATGGCCGATCCCCTTGTTCCCTTCTCTACTTTTTAGGAAACAAAGTTGTCTGCTAGGTTCGTTAGATACCTGTTGGATCTTCCACTTGATGCAGAGTTTGTTTCCCAGTTGATGTCAAGGTAGTTAAAATCCCCCATTACTATTGTGGTGTGCTTCCTACATACCTTAGTTAGCTGACTATAAAAATGTTCATCTACTTCCTCTGCATGGTTGGGTGGCCTGTAGTATAGACCTATGGCAATGTAATCCCCCCCCCAACCTTTAATATTGACCCAAATGCATTCAAAATCATTCTCATCATTGTTGTGCTCTATTTCTGTAGAGATGTAGTTATTTCTTATATATAGTGCAACTCCACCTCCTCTTTTATTTGGTCTATTTCTTTTAAATAATTTAAATCCTTCTAGCTGTATGTTCCATTTGTGGATTTCATCCCACCAAGTTTCTGTAATGGCAATATTATCGTAACTGCCCTCATTTACTTGAATTTCTAATTCGCCTTGTTTATTCCTCATACTCTGTGCATTGGTGTATAGGCATTTGAGTCCATTTTGATTGACCCTCTTTTACTGTCTACATAACCTGTGTTATGCCTGACTGCCCCTATTTTCTTGCCACTTGTATGATTCATGCACATGAGATGGCACTCACTATTAAATGCTTGGTTTTGCTTGACAGCAGGAGTGATAATCTTACCTGCACAAACATCTATGTTACATGCACTGATAACCCTATGAGTTTTAGATTCCTGGGGACAGAAATGTTCTGCATCAATTAATTCTCTGTCCCCGCTGTTCAGTTTAAATGTTTATCCAGAAAATCTGTGAATGTAATGCCAAGTAACTCAGTCCCTTTCTTGGATGGGTGCAAACCATCTCTTTTGTACAGTTTTTCATTGGACCAGCTGCAGGCATCATGACTAATAAAACCAAAGCCTTCCCTTTTACACCACTCCTTTAGCCACACATTAAACTCTGCTACATGCTGGCCCTCCCCTTTTTGTTCCTTATATACTGGTAAAACCTCTGAAAAGATAAGCCTACAACCTATACTGCTAAGTTCATACCCCAAGCTCTGGAAATCATTTTTCACAGTAAGTACATCTTTTTGGGACAGATCATTTGTGCCAAGATGTATAATAGCATCAACATCACAATCCTTACTTGCATTCTTGACCATCTTAAGAATACGCCTCTTGTCTCTGCTGGCAGTAGCACCTGGGAGACACCTGACCTCCATATCCTTTCCTAAATTTACATCCCTTACGATTGAATCACCAACTAGAAGGTGACTTCTCTTTTTACATACCTTGATCTTCTTGTGCGACCAATGTGTGATACCTGGGTCCCCATTTCGCCTTTCCAAAGAAAGTTCTTCATTTTGGACCACGATCTCCTGCTTATTTGATTCATCATTATCACAACTTCCTTGACCTGTCACTTTAGTGTCCACATTAAGATCAGCAAGGGCGCTCAGTTCTTCAGGATCGGAGTCCGGCCATCAGCTGTTCCCTTCGCTCAAGGTGTAGAATGCAATTTAGGGCAGTGTACTTACCTCCTCCAAAGAAAAAAAGGGGTGTACTAGACCAGTGTTTCTCAACCTTGGCAACTTTGTCCTGTGGACTTCAATTCCCAGAATTCCCCAGCCAGCTGTGCTGGCTGGGGGATTCTGGGAGTTGAAGTCCACAGGACTTAAAGTCATCAAGGTTGAGAAACACTGTACTAGACAGTGGAGAGGTCTCTGCTTCCAGTGCTTTTCACGTGGCCCGGCGGCTCCCTTTTTGCTAACTCTGCCCTGGAGTGGCTTCGTTTGAGAGCTGGCTGTCCTTGCAAAATGGAAGAATTGGCCTCGTTTGGGGGCTTCATGGTGGTCAAGGATCGCTGTGTTCTTCCTCTCGCCAGGCAGGACTGAACCAGAAGGAGAACAGATGGCCGTACCTGAAGCGGAGCTACTCCCCCAAATCAGACTCCTGGCCTTGACAGGAAGAGGAATCCAGTTTCTGGAGCTGGGGAGGTTCAAAGAAGCGTTGATGGATTTTCAGTACAGCCTGCAGGTCTCTCCAGGTACCTGCAGCATGAAAGTTAGAAAGAGTCTTTTGGGCTGGGTTGGCAAGGAAGGCGTACCACACAAAGAGCATCTTCTGTGTGTGCCCGGGGTGGGGGTGGACTTGGCGAAGGCCACGGAATCTGGGTTAGTCTAAGCAAGATGAGATGAGCCCCTTTCTCACGGGGGAAGTGGCAGAAGCCATGGGCAAGGTGAGGAGGAGATGAGGCTGCCACCTGAGAGGTCGGGTGTGGTCACATCTCTTGTCAGTAAAGAAAAGACCAGGACACAGGTGAAGGTCCAGTGGAACTGGCTTATTGCTAGTTATGCCTATGCACAGGAATCAGTGGAAGTCAAGGACGGCCTCCTTTATGGCTGTGTGGGGATTCTAGGCTGGTCCCTCTTTTCACTCCACCTCCAGGTTCTGCCATCCCTTCTCCTACAGTCTCTTCTTTTTTGTCTCACAGAGAGCTGCGCCTCTACCTTGTACTTACTGCACACCCTCTGGAAACTTGACCGGAAGCAGGAGGTGGTTGCGCACTGGCCGAAGTTCCCATCGGAATCTGGCTTGATGGGGGGAAACGCAGGCAGGTGTGTGTCCTTTGGGCTAAGCGTTGTCCCCGAAGCCCCTCTAGGGAAACTCAATCTGTGGAGCTTCCATCCAGTCTCTTTCTCACACTCCTCACCTAAACGGCCCCCATTTTGGGTCTAGTTCTGCTTCCTGGCCACCAACACGCAAAACAAACCCTTCATTTCTGCTGGGATTTTCTGCTGCTCTGTCTGGTGACCCAGACAAGGTTACAATGGGGGGAAATGTTCTTGGATTTTTTTTTTAACCTCGCCTGGGTAGATATAAGCGACTCAAGGCAGCAAACACACATCCTCGTATTTTCCCCACAGCAACAACCCTGTGAGGTAGGTTGGGCTGAGAGAGAGTTACTGGCCCAAAGTCGACCAGTCAACTTCCATGGCTAAAATGGGACTAGAACTCACTGTCTCCTGGGTGGTTGGTCCAAAGTCACCCAACTGGCTTTCATGCCAAAGACAGGACTAGAACTCACCGTCTCCTGGTTTCTAAGCCAGCACTTTGTCCACTACACCAAACCCCTAACCCTCCCTGGAAATTCCTGGTGGTGCCAAGCTCATAGAAAATAGAAAACGGATGAAGTGTTGGTTTCTTGACATTCTTCGAGCTTGGTTGTTTTGCTGTAGGCATTTCACAACCAGGCTTGGTAATCTCATCAGTCCAAGGGGGAGGGGGATTTGCTGGCTCTTTATATAGAGTAGCTTGCCCTGCCAGGTTTGGGAGTGGTTGGTTCCTTGATTAGGATTTATTGCCTGTTCCCTGTGAATCCGAGTGACAGCTGTTGGAGAGCCCGTCCGCTGGGCTCTTGATTTTCTTCCTAGACTTTAAATGGTCTATAAACAAGATTTACCCCTGGGTCTCTGTCAGTGGGTGATGTGTGGGGAGGACAAGCTTCAAGCAAGCCCCTTGCTGAATCTAGCTTGATCTGAGATAGTGAGAGTTTCCCAGTTGAATCTCTGGTTGGGCCTGTCTTGTGTGTTGTGAGTGGAAGGCGTTTTTGTCAAGTATCCTGACTTGATTGATGCTTGCATAATTCTGGGCATGAACAGCTGTAGAACTGCGGCCCCCACCTGAAAGGAAGAGCTTCCTTCCCTCCTCTCTCCGGCTTTGGCCTTGTGCTTTCTGCAGCAGAAGGTGGGGTGGGGCAGGGGTGTGTGTGCAGGCTGAGCTTCCATCCTTGGTCACGGCAGTCTCCTGCTAACTTTTGATGCTCCTCCCGCCCCCTCCTTTTGTGTTCCAGATCTCCCCCACTCTACCTGCGATCGTGCGTGAAACAGACGGAGTTTCCTCGCAGGGAATCCTTTGCCAAGGATATAAAAAGCTACCTCGGGGAGAAGGGCCAGGTGCTTTAATGCTACGGTGGCTTCTTTTGCCAGCTTTACTCTCAGATGCTTCTCTCCCTCCCGAAAGGGCTTCTCCAGAGTTCACTGTCGCCCGTGGGAAGAAGGTGACGCTTTCTGAGTTCCTGGGGGTGGGGTGGGGGGCAACGGCGTGGGAAGGGTGGCCTTTCTTAATGGCAGAAAAGGGTGCTCTTGCTCCCACGTGAATATCTCTGCCAGAATGCTCTGGCTCATGGAGCTGGCTTGTATGACTCAGGAGGGCTTCGTGCTCAACGGGAAGTGGGGAAGAGCCCCAGGCGCAGAGGCCGCGGCGGCTCCCTTTGGCAATGTGATCCTCAACCCCTGCAGCGGTTCAGAGGAGAACAGTCTTGGCTTCCAGGGCCTCTGCATCCCTTGCCAGAGTCTGGGTGAAGAGCCAGAGGAACTGCCAAGAGGCATCCTTGTTGGGATTTAGGATTTAGGATTTATTTGGGATTTATAGGCCGCCCTTTTCCCTGAGGGGACTCAGGGCGGCTTACATTCATAGGGAATGAGACCCACTGAAACGTGGAGCTCAACCAAAGTGGCTTATGCTAAAGCAGGGCTCTCCAAAGCTTGGCAGCCTTAAGACTTGTGGACTTCAACTCCCAGAATTCCCCAGCCAGTTGCCAAGTTTGGAGAGCCCTGTTGGGATGTGCCATAGAGAAAGACTTCCTGAATATGGAAGTCCTATTGAGATCATTTGGTTAAGCGTAAAAGGAGTTAAAAACCAAACTATGCCGTTTTGGGACCCCTCTTCACTCAGGTAGAGGTTGCAAATGATGCTTTTCTAAATCAGGTTTCAAGATGGCAGGTTCTGGTAGTGATGGGAGACTTCAGTTACCCCAATACTTGCTGGAAAATGAAGAGTAAAGTTCCAGCAGGTTTCTCCTCTCTCAGCTCCGGCCCACCTGACCAGTATTTTCCTCCCTGTGCCTCCCCCTCCCCGAGGAAACAGATAACATGGATGTTTCTAAATTACTGGCCTTGAGGGGCCTCCCTAATTAACAGACACCCCGATTACAGTCATCCAAGTCTGTGGCCACCATCATACGGGAGTGATGTATAAAGGAGGCCTTTCTTTCAGCTCCATTGGCTGAGCCCACCTGATTCCTTCTCCCTCTCCACTTCCTCTATGCAATACATGGTTTTCTGTTTTTACAATTGGGTCACGCCTCCTCCTTCTCCTTTTTTCTACCTAAGCGGTGACTGGCAAACAGCAGATGGCAGCAGCTAACTAATCTCGGGAAAGCTGAGGATTGCGCTTGGGTAAATACTTGGATGGAGAATTGCCAGAGTGCCAGGGTTATGAGGTAAACTGGGAAGCAGGGGGGAAAAAACAGGGTGGCAAGGAAGGGCCGTCAGCAAGCCCACCTGCCAAGAAGGGAGAAATGGCAAAGTTTGCTTCCCATGTAGGAAGTCCTCGACATACGACCATAATTTGGAGCAGAATCTCTGTTGCTAAGCAAGACGGTTGTTAAGTGAGCCTCACCAGCTGATGACACTTTTTGTCATAAAAGGTTGTTAAACAAATCACTGCAGTTCTTAAGTGAATCACGTCATTAAGTGAATCCGGCTCACTCTAATCTTGACTACTTGTAGGAAGTCAGTTGGGAATGTTGCGAATGAGGATTTTGTTTAATCCTGGGAGACAGCAACCATTACAAATATATGCTGGTTGCCAATTGCCCAAATTGCGATCGTGAATGTAGGGATGTTGCAATGGTCATAAGTGTGAGGACTGAGCCTAAGTCACTGCAGTTGTAACTTCAAAAACTCGTTAAATGAATAGTTGCAAATCAAGGACTCCCTGTATTTATGTTTTCTCAATTTCTGCAACCCCCTCAGAACCTTCCATCAGTAAATCTGGCGGATGGATTATGTGTTTCAAGTCAGTATTCACTTTTAATAACCATTTCATTTATTTATTACATTAATAAACCTCCACTACTGTTTGGACTCCATCCCGAAGGCTGCCTTCCAGTAGAGTAGCCATTGCCCTGGGAGTCCTCTGCTTTTTTCTCCTTCCAACTCCCCAAGCATTTGGGACCTTCAGGGAAGGTGGAGCTTTGCAAAACACTTGCATCTTGAATGTGAAATTTAGCCCGGTTTGTTTCAAGACCCATTCTTTTACGTCTATCCACAATATTCCCATGAATCCTCTCTGGCATCAGCGTCCGGAACCGTCAGTACTTCCATCTTCTTCAAATCCAGTTTCTGCTTCCACAGAAGATCATAGAGAATTAGCGAGATTTGGCGCAATTCTGATCTTTTGTAGGTGGAGACATATCACAGATCTGCACCGCTTTTCCAAGAGCCTTCAGGCAGGGGTGACATCTTCCGAGTTCAGCCTGGTTTGGTCTAATCGGTAGGGAGGAATGGCAGTTGGACTTACCTGAACTGCATGTTTCGACGAGAAGTGTGGGAGGAGTAACCATTGGGTATTAACCTAATCTTGATTGCCTATTGGAGATTGAGGAAATCTTTGGAAGCCACACCTCCTGCTGGTCCGGTGGCTCGCCACTTTAACCGAACATCTGAACGGTATCTGAAAGGAAGCAAAAAGAAACAGCCAATACCGATTCTTCCTAGCTGTTGCTTGAACCTGGACGTGCTCAGGCCCTGCTTCACGGCGAAGGTCGCCATAACGGGCGGGAAGTGACTCCTCCCACACTTCTCGTCGAAACATGCAGTTCAGGTAAGTCCAACTGCCAGTTTCCGAAGAGAAAGTGTGGGAGGAGTAACCATTGGGACATACCAAAGTTAGTTGTCCTGGGAGGGAATGGACGGGCCTGAGCCCCCTTGCGTGTCTAGGACGCCCTGAAGGACCCTCCTGCCGAAGGCAGCGTCCGCCGAGGCGTAGGCGTCCAATCTATAGTGTCTAATGAAGGGAGACGGGGAGGCCCAGGCGGCCGCTCGACAAATCTCTTCTAGGGGAGCCTGGGAAGACCAGGCGGCTGAGGTGGCAGCACTTCTAGTGGAGTGTGCTGTGATACCCTGTGGGACCTGGAGACCCCGAGCCTGATAGGCCTGAGATATGGCCGCTCTGATCCATCTGCTGATGGTGGCCGAGGAGACCTTAGCCCCACGGGTGGAAGGTTGGAAGGACACGAAGAGGGCCTCTGATCGTCGAAAGGGAGCCGTGCGTTTCAGGTAGATGCGTAGGGCTCTTCTAACATCTAACTTATGCCAGGATTTCTCCCTCTCCCCGGAGGGATGGGGACAGAAATCCGGAAGGATGATCTCTAACCCTCTGTGGAAGGGGGAGTTGATCTTGGGCATGAAAGAAGGGTCGAGTCTGAGGACGACCCTGTTCTCTAGGAAGGTGCAGAGGTCTGCTCTGCTGGAAAGGGCATTGATCTCTGAGACCCTTCTAGCTGAAGTGATGGCTACCAGAAAAACGACCTTAAGGGTCAGGAGCTGGAGGGAAACCTCCTTCAGAGGCTCAAACGGAGCCTCCGTTAGAGCCTGGAGGACTGTGGGAAGATCCCAGGAGGGGAATCGATGGACCGCTGAGGGTTTCAAATTCGCCGCCCCTTTGAGAAAACGCCTGAGAACCGGGTGTTGAGATAGGGGGGGAGCGTTCACCCCCCCCAGGACTGTGGAAAGAGCGGAGACCTGACGCCTAAGGGTGCTGGTGGTGAGGCCCTTCTGGTGACCCTCCTGGAGGAAGTCCAGAACCTGAGGAACCGAGGCAGTCGTAGGACAGATGTCTTTACCCCGGCACCAGTCTGAGAAGGCCACCCACGAGGCATTGTAGATGCGGGTGGTGGATTGTCTCTGGGATGCCTCTACCACCTTGATGACCTCCTCGGAGAACTGAGCCTGTCTCAGTTGTTCCCGCTCAAGCGCCAGACGGTCAGATGGAGCCACTCCGGGTCTGGGTGCTCTAGGGATCCCTGGTGAAGCGTCACCTCCCCTGCTGGTATCCTCCAGGGAGGAGCTGTGGACAGGTCCACCAGATCTGCCAGCCAGGGGCGGCGCGGCCAAAAGGGAGCCACCATTATCAGATCTGCCCTCTCCGCTACCACCCTCCTCAGAACCCCGGGGATGAGGGGAAGGGGGGGAAAGGCGTAGAGAAGACCTGGTGGCCAGCTGCAGCGTAGGGCGTCCGTGTCCATGGCTCCCGGGGTCGGGAACCTCGAGACGAACTTTGGTAGCTGGGCGTTGTGCGGTGTCGCAAACAGGTCCACCGTCGGATGGCCGAACCTCTCGCAGATCCTGTGGAAGATCGAGGGATGGAGTTGCCACTCTCCATTGTCGATCGTCTCTCTGCTTAGCCAATCTGCCTGATGGTTCTCTGTTCCGGAGATGTGCTCCGCCTTGATGGACGCCAGGTGTTTCTCCGCCCAGTGACCCAGGCGCAGCGCCTCGTCGCGGAGAGCCTTGGAGTGGGTGCCTCCCTGTCTGTTCACGTGTGCCTTGGCCGCTACGTTGTCTGTCAGGACTAGGATGTGTTGACCTCTGACCATGTCCTTGAAGTGTCGGAGGGCCAGGTGGATGGCCCTGAGCTCCAACCGGTTGATGTTGTGCTTTAGATCTGTTGGAGTCCACCGACCTTGGGCGATCTGGTTCTCCAGGTGGGCCCCCCAGCCGAAGAGGCTTGCGTCGGTGGTGAGCGTCATTCTTGGTGGATCTCTGAAGAGGCAGCCTCTGTTCAGAGCTGGGGACAGCCACCAGTGGAAAGATAGCAGCACTTGGGGTGATACTTGGATCTTGAAGGTCGCGTCGCTTGTCCCGGACTTCTGATGTGGTAGCAGGAACCACTGGAGCTCCCTGGCGTGCAGTCGGGCCAAGGGGATGATCCCTATGCACGAGATGAACTTTCCCAGGATCCTGGAAAGAAGAACTACAGGGACAGAGCGTGACTTGCGAACCTCATGAATCATCTTAACGATGCTGTCCTTCCGATCCTGAGAGAGGAACACCTCCCCCGCTACAGAGTCGATAATGGACCCTAGGTGAAGCAGCCTGGTGGAGGGCACGAGGTGGCTCTTCTCCAGGTTAATGGAGAACTCCAGGGATCTGAGAGTGTCGATGGTAGTATTCAGATCCCTTGCAGCTGAAGCAGAGGACCTGGCCAGGACGAGTATGTCGTCAAGGTAACAAAATAAACGGACAGGGAGGGAACGTAGGTGACCAGCAGCTGCAGCTAGCACCTTGGTGAAAGTCCTGGGGGCTGAGGCCAACCCAAAGGGCAGGGCTCTGTATTGGAAATGGTCCCCCTCATGGGAGAACCTCAGAAACTTACGGTGTTCCGGGGCGATCCTGATATGCAGGTATGCCTCTGTAAGGTCGATGGAGGCAAGGAAGTCGCCCGGCCGGATGCCCTCCAGGATGGATCTTAGAGAAGCCATTTTGAATTTACGGTATACCACCCTGGAGTTGAGTAACTTAAGGTCCAGGATGGCTCTCCAACCCCCGAGCTTTTGGGCACTAGGAAGAGGTTTGAATAAAATCCTGACCCTTTTTCCCCCTCTGGGACCCTCTCGATGGCCCTGATGTCGAGGAGATGTTTAATGGCCTTGGCCTTACGGGCCCTCCTGTTTGGGTCTGAGGAGGAGGAGAAGGTGCGGAACCTACTGGGAGGAAGGGAGCGGAACTCCAGGCGAAGCCCGAGCCTTACCGTCTGGAGAACCCACTCATCCGATGTGATACGCTCCCAGGCATCCGCAAACATGGAGAGGCGACCGCCGATGGGGTGATCCGGGGGCGGATCACTTGAATCTGCGGAAGGGACGACCGCCTCCTCCACGAAAGGGCCGCTTCCCCTGGTGTTGGCCCCTGAATCTGTTCTGAAATTGTCTATCCCCCTGCCTCTGAAATCTGGGGTTTTGGTACCTCTGGCCTTGGCTGTCTCCCTCAGGTGGTCTGTAGGAGGTCCTCCTAGGGTACGGTGCATGGCGGAAATCCGACCGCTTGTTCGTTGACGGGAGGATCTTCCGCTTGTTTTTATCCTCCACAAGGAGAGGCTCCAGCGCCGTCCCGAATAACTTGTCCCCGGTGTAATCCGCGCCGGTTAGGTGCCACTTCATTCAGGATTCCGCCTGCCAGTGACGTAGCCAGAGTAGTCGCCTAGAAACAACTGAAGAAGACATAGCACGCGACGCATACTTTACCGCGTCCAAGGTGGCGTCCGCCGAGAACTGTGTTGCCGCCAGCATCTTGGAGATGTCCTGCAGGAGTCGCACTTCAGAGGCTGGGGTCCTATCCCTCAGTTGCTCCAGCCACAGGACCGTGGACCTATTAAAAAAGGAGGCAGAGGCGGCCGCTCTGATAGCCCAGGTGATGGCCTGGAACGTCTTGCGCAGAACAATGTCTGCTCTCTTATCCTCAGGCTTGAGGCAATTAGCGGTGTCTCCTGCTACGACCGTTGAGGAAGATGCCAAGGTTGCCACCGGGTTATCCACTTCCGGAACCTGCAAGGGGCTTGGGCAAAGGCTTGGTTAAGATTATAAAACCTTCTTTCATTCCCCCCTGGGGTTGGAAAAGACCCTGGCTTTACCCACTGAGATTTGAGCACCTCCATAAACATATCTGGGGTGGGGATTTCTTCCTGAGCTACGGGGGGCCTATGGAAGGGCCCTCTCTTCTTCTTGCTTTTGCCCTTGCCCGAGGACTCAGCTGCGGGTTGGGGATCCGAGGGTGGATCCAGATCAGCTGTGGCTACTGCCTTGCGTAAAAGGGAGCTGAACAAGGAGGGGGGGGAAAAGTCCCGCTACGGTGGAATCCTCCTCCCCCTGGGGGACCTCATCCTCCGAAAACCCCACATCCTTTAGTTCCCCTTCCTCGAGGTCGGATGCCTCACTAGCCGTGGATGGGGAGGGGTTACCTGGCTTCCCTTGCAGCCGAGGTGCTAGGGCGATCGCTCAGCCCTCTGGGGGGATCCTGGGGGGCCCTGCTCCTGGGAGCCTGTGGCTGCTGAGTTAAGCTAGAAGCCATAACCTGGGCCAAAGCTCTGGCAAACATGTCCTGAAAGCTGCTGGTTAGATCAGGCAGCTGAGGCTGAAGCTCTGGTGGTTGGGAATATTCCCTGGGTTCAGGGGATAGAGGTGCTAGGCGAGGCTGGGCTGGGCTGGCTGCTCTGCGGCCAAAGGGATCCGCTCTCAAATCCAGTAGGGGAGCAGGGGAGAGAGGAGGAGAAAGAGAGCTGTGCCTTCTCAGAGATCCCCCTGGAGAGGCTGGGGATGGAGAGGCAGATCTCGCGTACAGCCCGGGCAGAGGCCCTGCGTGGGGAGCGAGATCTGGGGGGGGGAAGGGCTGATGGTTGCCCTGTAGTCCCTGGCCGAGGCCTTGGTTGCTCTGGTTTCCCTCCTGGGGGATGGATTCCTGGGTGCCCTGGCTTTGTCCCTCCTAGATGGGGATCTGCCTCTGGGAGCAGGGGAAATCGCTCTAGAGGACCCTTCCTCTGGATCCGCACCCCCCCCCCCTCTGGGCCTAGAGTTTTTGCTCCTAGTCGCCTCTGCCATTACTCACGGTTTGTTGCTCACCCACGTGCTCCTTCTGCAGCCGGCTGAAATAAATTCCCTTCCTAGGGATAGGCTCCGCCTCTCTCTGATTGCTTGCAGGCTCTGCTGCTGCCGGCAGGCAAGGCCCTGAATTTCCCCCCGGATCACCGGCGGGGCAGAGCAGAAAGGAAGCCTCTTCCGGCTTCCTACGGCCTTGTGAGTGCTTTCAGTGTCGGAACACTGTTTACACACTCCCACGTGCTCCTAAAATGGCGACAATCCAAAATGGAGGCAGCTGGTGCCGTCTGGAGTCTCCTTCCTTCCTCCGTTGGAAGCCTCTTTGCAATCCTGGAAGGGTTCTGGGTTCTCCGGCTTCCCTGGGCTCCTCCAATCTTTGTCTGTAAGTTTTTCTGTGATCCTGGCCCTTCCTTGCAGGCTTCTAATCGCGCGCTCTGGCAAGCCGAGGCTTGATGAGCAGCTGGAGCACAGCAGAAGGCAGGTGAGGTCAATTTAAATTGAAATCCCTTGCTGAGGCTTTTCTTGAGAGTAAAAAAACTCCTGAATCTCGGATGGAAAGGAGAGCAGGAAAATCGCTCCAATTAGGCCGAGATTGAGGTTAAAGAGGCGAGCCACCGGACCAGCAGGAGGTGTGGCTTCCAAAGATTTCCTCAATCTCCAATAGGCAATCAAGATTAGGTTAATACCCAATGGTTACTCCTCCCACACCGTCTCTTCGGAAACTGGAGGAGTCCAAACTTGTGGGTTTTGACTCTTCCAACACTTTTGCTGGCTGGAGAATTCTGGGAATTGGAAGTCCATGGGTCTTAAAAGTTGCTGCGGTTAGACAACCCTGGTTAAAAAGACCCCTGTAGGTCCCCTCGGTGCTAACTAAAACAGCAAGACAGTAGTTATAAAAAGATTGAGCCAGGGACATACAGAAGGGAAAACCTGAAGGACGTGTTTTGGAGTCCTTCCTATTCTTAATGCACTTCATGGAGTGGAGAGCAGGCTTTCTCAACTGCCAAATAATAATAGTGGAAATGCGGAGCCGGATACAAAGGTGACTCAGGGCCCTTGCCTGGCAACCGGCCTGTGAAGAGCAAAACAAAGTGGCCAGCTTAAACCGGGCCCAGTAAAAGGTGCTGGTTGGGAAATTGACATCCACACCTCTTTAAATTGCTGGGGCTGAGAAACGCTGCAGTAGGTCAGGCACTCCGGCCAGGGGAAAGAAAAGAATATATTGGATGAAGGGCGACAGCGCTATTATGGAACTGCATGTAGCAATTGGGGGGATACTTTGGCATTAATCCAGGTAGTCCTTGACTTCATTTAGTCACCACTTGAAGTTGCAACGCCGTTGAAAAAGTGACTTATGACCCAGTGGTGGGTTTCAAAAATTGTTGGAACCTACTCTGTGGGTGTGGCCTCCTTTGTGGGAGTGGCTTGCCACCCATGTGACCGGATGGGGGTGGCTTGCCGCCCATGTGACCGGATATGAAATTATGAATTAGTACTTAGGTCGGTCCAAGTAGCTGTTCAGAAACTCTGGCATTGAAGCATGCAAGTCTTAAAGCTATCAAGTTACAAGATCCTTGCACCCCTAACCCTTTAGCACTGGTGGGTTTCAAAAAAGCTTGGAACCTCTTCTGTAGGTGTGGCCTGCTTTCCGGGTCCACTGGTGGAACCTCTTCCAACCAGTTTGGTAGATTTGACGAACCAGTTCTACCGAATAGGTGCGAACTGGTAGGAACCCACCTCTGTTATGACCACTGAAGCCTTGTGATCAAAATTCAGACTCCTGACAGGCGGTGTGTATTTATGTTGCGGTCGCCATTTGTGACCTTTGACAAACAACGTCAGTGGAGAAGCCAGATTCACTTAACAACTGTTTTACTAACTTAACCATTGCAGCAATTGAATTTGAATTTTGAATTGAATTTTAATAGATTTGTATGCCGCCCAATCCCGAAGGACTTTGGGCAGCTTACATAAAAACAGTCAAAATATTAAAAAGATTAAAAACACAAAACAATACAATTTAAAACAGGAAAACACAACACACACTCAGTTATAATGGGGCTGGAGTTCAGTCAATCAACACTTAACTATGGTAAGAAAGGTTGTAAAATGGGGCAAAACTCAGTTAACAACTGTCTTGCTTAACAACAGAAATTTTGGACTCCATTGTGATTGTAAGCTGAGTACCTGCAAAAGGGGGTGGGGGATCATTCCAGGAAAGAGGACTGACAAATTACAGTAATTCCCCCAAATCCAAATTTGTTAGATGTTGTGTTGTTAGGTTGTCTTCTCTTTGTACAAAATACTTTTGTAGAACAACATCCTTCTGGATGTACTTTACTTAACCACCAAGAACTGTTGATTAAGGCACATAAAAGATGCTCCAGGCCTACATTTATTAAAGGAAAATAAAAAGAATTTGGAATGGTCTCAGGCCATCTGTGTCTCCCGGCTAAATGTTGCATAGGGACTCAAAAGAGCGATTCAGCAACAAAGGCAAGCTGAATGTTGCTCTTTCGGGAGAATGCAAATGGGCAGAATAAGTTCACTGAATTATTTTAATACAAGAAGCAAATTTGGGAAGAAAACTACAGCTCAGTTCAGCATCTTTTATCAAACTGCCTCCCTTTCCACATTTCTCTTACTCATCACTGTTATTAGTGTCCAGATAGAAATGCTGAATTAGAGGAACCTTGTATCCATGAAAGTACTAAGTAGATCTAAAATGTTTCCCTTGGGATAGACACAATGGGAGCTTTCAAAAGCCACATATCAGCCATTATACTGAGCAAAATCAGAAAATACTTTCATTATTAACCAGGCTAAGCATGTGGCGCGAACACAGTGAAATTCTAGTCACTTGTCTGGTGATCTCACCTCTACCTATGGGAACAATTATATTTTTTTCCAGGCAGAAACCCTGGAGGAATTGCAGTGGTTTCACAAATGACACTCAGAAATGTTGGTAGGTGGAAGGAAGCTTTAGTTTCACTTGTCCTTTTGAAAAAGTTAATGGATGACTTAGGGCAGGAGTTCTTCCCCTCTTCTGTACCTTAAACCCTTTCCTGCTAAACACCAGAAGTTCTTGTTTTCTGAAAACATGTATACCTTTACAGGCATCATATTCCAATTTCAAAGCACCTTAAAGATCAGGTTGATGCCCATTTTTTGTTATGCCCTCTGCCTCATTGTCCCTGTGCCTTCTGCTTTATTTTTTTGCATTTTTTTTTACTGTTTATAGCCATTGTAAATTGCCCAGAAACGTTGAGAGTTTGGGGGGACATATAAATTTAATAAATTATTACTGTATTATTGTTGATTATTACAGTCCAAATTCACTGGGGTTGAGTAGCCAATAAATTTAGTTATATTTGCCTAATCCAAGTCCTTTGGAAGGATTTCATACATGGGTTAAAAAGAATTTAGCTGACCGGGTGACCAACCCTAGTAAATAGTAACAATAATAAAAGCAATCTTCTTTATTATTCGAAGAGTTTCAACATGTTCCTTCAACTGAATAGTTTGCAGGGAGAACGTTCGGATTCAGCCTCAAGGGTGCTTGATGGCCTGCAAAGCATTTCCAGCTGTTGTAAAATGTTGCCCACCTCCCTCTGGTCACAGGACTGCATTTTGGCTGCTTGGCAATCAGATCACATTTACAACAGGTTGCCGTGTCCTGTGGGTCACCTGACCCTGGTTTGTGACAGAATAGTTTCAGATTGTATAAAAATGGTAATAAAATCAGACCTGGCCATGTGAGTGCTTCAATTTACAACCCTCATCCCTCGCAACTTAAAATTCTGGTTGTGGCTGTTGTATGTCAAGGATATACAGCTCACCATCTCCCTGCTGAGGCCCTGCAATGATATAAGAACACAGAATCCAGGTCTCTTCCTGGTGGCCAACAGTCCCTTTATCTATTTCCAGTTAGCATAACTTTGTATCTAAAAACAGGCCTACATCCTTTGTGCTCCAGAACTCCCTTTCCTTACAAAAGAGAACAAATTCTCAACAACCAAAGGAGATGACAATGATTGTTTTTTTAAAGAATAGAATACGTTGGAAGGGACCTTGGAGGTCTTCTAGTCCAGCCCCCTGCTCAAGCAGGAAAACCTATGCCTATACATCTAATCTTAGCTGTTCGAGGTCATAGGGAAGCCAGAATGCAGTGTTTCTCAGCTGGGCCATTGGAAGACGGGTGGACTTCAACTCCCAACATTCTCCTAACCCTAAGGCTGGCTGGGGAATTCTGGGGGTTGAAGTTCACCCATCTTCCAATGGCCCAGGCGGAGAAATATTGACTGGGGGCCCATTAGCGCAGTGTTTCTCAACCTTGGCCACTTGAAGATGTCTGGACTTCAACTCCCAGAATTCCCCAGCCAGCATTCGCTGGCTGGGGAATTCTGGGAGTTGAAGTCCGGACATCTTCAAGTGGCCAAGGTTGAGAAACACTGCATTAGCGGCTCGTTGTCCTCACGAGGAACTTTCATTCAGGTGAGGAAGCCACAACGTGGGCAGAAGGCGCCGAAAGACGCCGCCTGGCTCCAGGTGGGTGAAGGCCGCCGCCCTGCCAGCCTCCTCCCCCTCGGCGCACCCGCGACGGCGATCCCCACGGCGGGCCCTCCCCGCGCAGCTCGGTCCTTCCGCCGCCCTCAAGAGGCCGGCGACTACAAGGCCCATCCTCCCAGCGCCACATGCTCAGAAACAGGTCCTCAAATCCCCAACGTCGGGCGGCCACGCCGGCAGACTACTTCCGGGGTCGTCTACGGCCCAGCTCGGGCGCCGAGGCTTATTTCCATAGGACTACCGTCGTGCCAATCAACATCTCCGTTTTTCGATTCGCCGCGAGTTCTTTCGACGTAACCCCAAAGGGCCTTCGAATTGGCCTTTCGCCTAAATCCTCCCAAGCTCCGCCTCGGACGTCAGCCTATTTTTCCGATTGGCCCGCCCGGTCGCCGGGTGGTTCTGCCTTCCCGGAGGAGCTCGCTTCCTCATTAAGGGAGGGCGGGAAGCCGTCACGGCTCGGGGCTGTGATTGGTCGCGCGCGGACGCCTCTATTTTTCGGATTGGTCACCGCGCCACCTGTTGCTAGGCAGAGTGCGGCCTAGCGCGCCGGGCGGAGCGTCACCCCCGATGAGTCGGCGCTGATCGCTGAGGGGAAAAACCCAGCGCGGAGCAGGCAGAGCCGAAGTGACCCTCGCCGCCACCGCGCCAGCCCACATCGCCGCCATGGCCTCGGGACCCGAGTGAGTGCCTTGCCCCGAACCCCGTCTCGCCCGAACGGCTCCCTCCCTCGCTCCCTCCCTCAGGGAGAGCCGCGACCGGCCGGGCGGCGACATTGGCCCCGCGGCCCTGGAGCCCCCCTGGGGCCGCGCGGATCTCCCTGGCCGGCCTAGGGAACGAGAAGGGCGGCGGGGCCCGTCTGGGCGAGGCGCCGCGCCGCCTTTGTCTGCCGCCCGCGGGGCTCCTCCGGAACGGCTCGGCGGGGCCTGGCCGGCGGTGGCCGGGAGACCCGCCCCGCTGGGGGAGCCGGAGGGCCGCTGGTGCCCCCCTCCCGCCAAAGGCCCTCGGGGGCCCCGGGAGCTCGGGCGCGGCCTCCTCCCTCCCTCCCTCTCGGCCTGGCCGCCCGGCGTCCCTACCAGAGGCCTCTTTCGCCTGGCGGGCACCCGGCGTGGCCTCCGAACCCCGAAAGCGGCCTGAAGGAAGCCGTGTGAACGTGGGAGGCCGTTGGGTTGAATTGGACGGGGCTCCCTGTTGTTCTGCCCCCGGCATCCCTCGGGCGGAGGAGGCCGGGGGTTTCTGGCTTCCTTCCCTTGGAGACGTTTCGCTTCTCCGCCAAGGGGCTTCTAGAACCGGGAGGAGGAGGCGAAAGGTTTCCAGGGAAGCCCAGCTGCCTTTTGGAAAAGGCCCCTTCCTTCTCCCCCCCCCCCACCGCCTCCCCCGGCCAGAGAAGGGACTTCAACTCCCAGAATCCCACGGGCTGCTCAGTCATGGCGGGGGGGGGGGTTGGGAGGATGGGCTCAGGGCAGATGAGTGAGGGAGACCCTCCTGGCTTCGCCTTCCCTGCCCCGTCGTGGGCTGTATGGTTGCTTTGGGCCCTTAGAAAGAGAAGAGGCTCTGACCTCGGGGGGGGGGGTCCTTTGGGGGAGCCCTTGGTGCTGCACTTTGGCCCCCACTCACTTACACCGAGCTTCCTCCAGAGCGCCAGGACTCCCTCCTCCTCCACACTTCAGCCCTGGGCTACCTGCATCCTCTTCCACCGAAGTGGGGTTCCTTGGCTTGAATTAGCAGAGGGTGGGACTTGAAGATGTGGTTGATTAGGGGAAGGTGGCCAGTGGCAAGCTGCTGTCCATCTTGGCTTGTGAAAGTTGCTAGCAAAGGACTAGCCAAGCATACAGTGGGAATTGTAAATGCCTCGTTTGAACAGGTTCTCTTCTATTTAAGGTAAGTGGCACAAGGCATTTGTTAAAGAGGAGTTGTCTCGACACCAGAGTAAGCCCAGATCCATTTTAGTTTTATTTCAGTTTTTAAACAGAAATTGTTCCTAGTTGCTTAGGTAAATCACTGCAGTTAGAAAATAATAGGAGGAAGGTATCTTTCACCAACGTTGCTTTTTGATCTCTTGGTTGAATGATTCATTCTCTCTCTCTCTCTCTCTCTCTCTCTCTCTCTCTCTCTCTCTCTCTCTCTCTCTCTCTCTCACACACACACACACACACACACATTGTGAAATTACTTTTTTAAAGTAGCTCCAGTCATCTGTGTCTGCATGAGATTAAGACCATTTTCCCCAACTTAGCAAAGGGTCTAGGCTTGGAAAGGGATTGAGGTGCATTTGTTGTGGTTCGGTTGGATGGCTCAGAAGGTTTGCATACCAATTGGCCATCATTCTTTGGGAAGGTTAGGTGGTTCCGGACCGTCCTGAAAACAAATCTCAGTAAATAGAACTAAGGGATGCCTACCAAGCCCTGTGGCCAGGAGAGCTTGCCAAAAGCTCCAGAATTTCTGTTCTGCGACAGACACGGGCTTGTTCAGCTTTCTTTTGAAACTGCTGGGGAAGGTGATTCAATATCTGTGGAGTTTCATCAGTCAGCAGCTGCCACCCATCTCTATAGCTCTCCTCAGTGGCATCTCATGGAAGCTGGTAAGGTTCGGAGCCATGGGCCAGAGCAGTGTTTCTCAAGCCCCCGGAGTTTTAAAATGCGGGGGCTTCATTTCCCACAATTTGGCAGCAAGCATGCTGGAGGAGGGGGGGGCTCTTAAAGTTGTCAGAGAGAGAACAGTGAGAGGGGCACCAGCTAAGTGGAATCCTGACCCGGCTTCATCAGTAGAGCTGATGAGTCAGAAGTTGAGGCCTGACTGCTCTGGAGTGAGAGGCTTTCCCTTTGAAAGGCCTGGCGTGTCATTTAGGGCAGTGTTTCTCAACCTTGGCAACTTGAAGATGTCCGGATTTCAACTCCCAGAATTCCCCAGCCAGCGAATGCTGGCTGGGGAATTCTGGGAGTTGAAGTCCGGACATCTTCAAGTTGCCAAGGTTGAGAAACACTGATTTAGGGGACTCTTCATAGAATCTTTGGTGGGCCAGCTCCACCTTGAGAAGTGGGCTAAAATGGCTCATCGTGTCTCTCTCTCTGATGGCCATGAATTCTTCACTGAGCTGCTGTTGAAGATTATTCAGAAACTAATATGGAATAGGAAATTTGATAACAGAAGCTGGGCAGTAGAGAGCAGAATACTGAGGGTGACTTTCAGAGTTCTAAATAGTTTGGAATCGGGACATGTGAAGGACATGTGAAGGCCTCCTTCACACATCAGTCTAAATATGGAGACCTATTTCTTAAAAGATCACTTGCTTCAAAGGTCACTCTTGGGATCTTCAAAGCAGCCCCATGTAAAGTTGGCCATTAAGTGATGAGTGGGTGAATGACTAGCTGCAAAGTTTTCAGAGCCACAGATGGCGCACAAGATGCGTTTGTGCAAAGACCATCCTGGCCATGACTTCCAATTGCACTATGCCAGGTGCAGCTCTCCTAAACTGCCAGCAAACTCCACGGGGTGCTGCGTGACCTCCTCAGTTAAATCAGGACTTGCTGTAGGATTTTGACTCTGCAAATTACTATGATTCAAGCTATGCCCATTTTTCCCATCCAGACACTGAATCGGGACTCCCGCATCTTCGGTTCAGGCAGAGTCTATAACAAGTGTCACCTGTACATTAGTGATACCTTGTTGGATGCCCGCTAATATCTCCATAGCTCCATGAAGATATTAACGGGTGAGGATTGTGCAACTCCATATTGAAGTTCCCATAGACTTGGCTCTTTGCCCTCACGGCTTGAAACCCACCCAAAAGGAGAAGCCTTGTAAAACGATGCCTCTCCAATCCCAGCCAACAGAGCCAGTCCAGAAGGATAGGCTGGTTAGTGGCATCGAAAGCCCCCAGGATGTCTAGAGAGGTTCTGGTTATCCCAGAGGTGCTTTTCCAAAAGGCAACTGGGCTTTCTTGGTGTTTTCTCCTTGAAAATGTTTGAACTTCAGAACTGAAGAAGCTTCTTAGATGAGAAACCAAACATTTTCAAGGGAAAAAAAAAACAAAGGAAAAGCACCTTTGGGACAACTACCAAGATGCATTGCAAGACCAAGACGCTCCTTACCCCATTCTCATCCCACCACAGGTAATTTGTCCAAAGCCCATGTCTTAAATCACAACTAGGTTAGATCAGATCTTTCAGGATTCTCCAGCTGCTGGCCAAGCACCTTGCAAACAAGCTTAGCTGAAAAGGGAAGACTCCCAGGAACCGTGCAGATCAGCTTCCTGTTGCCTCCCCTGCAAGCTTTCACTGGCCAGGTATCAGGTTCCTAGGTGGCTGCACTAATGGCTTGGACTACCCTGACCAGTTCCTCAGGATCCCTTGGTTCCAGCTGATCTCGGATAACTAGGCAAGATGGACGCCTCATCCTCTCAGCAGGGGCTGCTCAGCTGTCCTCCAGCTGTGAGCAGATGCAAGGGATTTGATCACCCAGATGCCCCATGGATGTTCCTAGCAGGGCTTTCTGTCTTGTCTTCAAAGCAGCCAGGTAGCCACCAGAGAATTGACTTGCTTCATCATTCTTACTTGCAATGATGCAAATTCAGCTTTGAGATCTTACCTATGGTTTGCATTCATTCTTTGTTTTAGGCCAGGGGTCTCTAACCCTGCAATTTAAGATTGGTGGACTTCAACTCCCAGAATTCAATTGGCTGGCTGAGAGTTGAAGTCCACAAGTCTTAAAGCTGCCAAGGCTAAAGACTGTTATTTTATAGCAATGGCACTTAGATTTATATGTTGCTTCAGAGTCCTTTACAACCATCTCTAAGCAGTTTGCAGAGTCAGCATATGGCCTCCAACGATACTCATTTTACCCGATGGAAGGCGGAGTCAACCTTGAGTCTGTCGGGATCAAACTCTAGATTGTGGACAGAATTTGCCTGCAATACTGCACTCTAAGCCCCAGGGCTCCTGGTGTCATCATCTCTCTGGGCATCTGGGCTGCTTCGTCTCCCAGAGCTCCCTGGGTTGGTGGGGAGGGACAGGCCACTTAATTCTATCCAGGGTTGTCCTTGGCTGCTTCTGTAGTCAGAAGACACTTTGAAATTGCAGTTGGAGCAGGTGCTGCAATGGGGGAGAGCCCAGGCAGGTGTTCTCCTCTTAGTCTGGCAATTGAATTATTTGTCTGCCCTGACTGCCAGCGGGGAGCCAGCCTTAAGCTTTCCCAGCTGTGGGTGGAGCTAGGAAGGGGGGGAAGTGAGCCTTTCACAAGGCCACTGTTATGCTGTATCACCTCTGTGGGGTTGGAAATCTGCTTCTGTCTTTCATTTTTGGTTTCTGTAGAAATCCTGCCTCTTTCTTTCTCTATGTCTCCCTGTGCCCCTGAATCTGCTTGGCTAATCCGTACTGTAAATGCCTCTGTGCTGCCAGGTGCTCCAGATGGTCATTTGGCAGATTGGCATCACATAAGAAGTCAGAGCCTGCTCAACAAGTTCCATTACTCTTTCAAAATGGAATGACTTGAAATTAGGGAGGGCAGGTACGGATGGGAGAGGGTAGCTCAAGGTTCGTCTGAAAGAGCACCAAGGATCTCGGAGGAGGAAGGTAGCTATCAGCAGGTATTTAACATCATTATGGAGGGTGGGTGGGTGGCTCATCCTTGGAAAAAAGGGAGCTCTTCATTCATAACCTGAGGTTTATGTTCTCAGAGCCTCAGCATAAATGCACAAAAGTGGTTTCTGCCCATGATTTAGTAGTCAGCAGGCAGCCCAAAGACTCTGCCTGTGTCAGCTTCACCTGCCTTGGAGAAAAGCCCAGCTCCAGGAGGCAGCTTTCGTACCGTGTTAGCCGAGAAAGAAGGGCAGGTGCCCCCTTGAATCGGGCGTTTGCTGCCCCCTGGGCTTCTGCCTTCCCTTCAGGTGCCCTGGGGGCTCCAAGGGAAGCTTTCTGAGCAGCTTCAGGTCAACAAATGCCTCTGACCTGGCCGCTTAATGCTGCTGTCATCAGGGCTGGAACCAGGGAGCAGCTTCTCTCTTGCTTGCCAGAAGCCCTGAAAGGATCGTTGGGAAAGGAAAGTGGGTCAGTCTGTATCGATTCTCAGGGTGCCCTTCCTGCATCTGCTTTATTTCCCTTTTATTACCTCAATTTGGCTGATGTTTTGATGCAGTCAACATCTCATCCATGTGACTCTTAAGCACCCTCGTTTGGCTCAGCCGGCCGAATTGGGGGAATTCTGTCCTCAGCTCTTCTGTTTTGTGGCAATGGAAGAGTTGGAAGAGAGCCTTTTAGGAAACGCCGCCACTCCCCCCCCCCTTAATCTCCCTGGAGCAGCTGGTGAGGGAGGGGCTGCCCTTCCTTCTCTTGGGACCTTCCTGCTGGGCTCCACTTCCCTGGGTCTGTAGTCTTTAACCTTCCTGGGATGGTCAAAGGGGACTTCACAGAAGCTGTTTGGAATTCGGCATCCCGGAGTCTGCAGGTGGAATAAATGTCTGTGGAGATTCTCTGCCATCCAAGTCCTGGTGGTTCCCAAAGCGCTTTTTCAAGAGGCCACTGGACCTTCTGGGTTGTCTTTGAAGACGTTTCACTTTTCATCCAAAAAGCTTCTAGGATAAGAAGTGAAACATTTTCAAAGTCTAAAAAGCACCTTTGGGGAATGCAGGTGGAGTGGTGCTTGATGGGGCATGTGCCAGAGGAAGGCCCATCCTCTCCAAGGTGTCAGCCTTAGGTGGTTTCTGGGAGGTTTTGTGTCTGCAGTGGGGAGAAGTGTCTCCTTTTGTGAGAGCAAAGGTGGTAGCTGTATGCAGACTCACGCTCGGGAGCCTTGCACACCAGAAGAGTTAGTTGCACTTTCACTTCCAGAGCAAAGGTTAGGCTCTTTATTAGTCACACCCTTTAAGGAGTTTGAAAAGTGCCCAGGTGGATAAATGAAACTCTCCTTCCTTGGCCTGGTGATCCCTGAGCAAAAGGCAAGCTAGGAGAGGCAGGAGGGGCTCCACAGAGCTGCGGCCTGAGTGGACCTGAAGGGCCTTTGGGGAATTCTAGAAACGGTTTCTTCTAATGAGGTCACTTCTTTCTTCAGACTTCCGTGCAGTGAGAGGTGTAAAGAAAAAGTTCTGTCCTTGTTTGAAATTGGCCAGAAATCCCCATATTGAGAATCAAATAAAAATTCACCGCGAAAAGGCTGCTACAAACATTTTATTTTCGTGGAGCAAAATTGCTAGTCATTTTTGCAGTGCATATCTCAGATCTCTTTAAGTACTGTAGTCAGTGATTCGTGGACACCTCTGATCAATAACTGCTTAGCAGAAACCCAATTGAGGAACCTTTTAAAATACTTTTAGTCTTTGGGTTGCATTATGGGGCACGTGACATGCTGGTTTTTTCAAAGAAGGCCGGTGGGTGGGGGGGAAAAAAGTCAGAATGGGGCGTGGTTCTGTTTCCAAAGCTACCAGCAACTCCTTTCTCTGATTACAGTTCCAAAGCTGATGACTTATCAACTGCAATTCTGAAGCAGAAGAACCGGCCCAATCGGTTAATTGTGGATGAAGCAATCAATGAGGACAACAGTGTGGTGTCACTGTCACAGGTGTGTGTGCTACATAAATTGTAGGGAGCGATTTAGCAGCCGAACGGAAATGTTTCCCAGAAGGAAGCAAGGCGGCTTCTCCAGGCTATTCATGGGGGAGTTTATTGGCAAGCTGCTCCGCTGTTGTCTCTTCCTTTTCTTTCTCAACAAAAATTTGGCTCCCCGCAATTGGTCCCCACAACAGTATTTCCCCCCCCCCCATCCCTATTTTATAGCCTGGCAGTTCTTCCCTGTTGCAGAGGAGGGCAGCATGCATCCCTCAGGGATCCCTTCGACCGATTAGATCGCACAGACTGGGCCTCCTCCGGATCCCATCTGCCAGTCAATGTCGACTGGCGACTACACGGAGGAGAGCCTTTTCTGTTGCAGCTCCGACCCTGTGGAACGATCTCCCCGTTGAGATTCGTACCCTCACCACCATCCAGACCTTCCGCACAGCCCTCAAGACCTGGCTCTCCCAGCAGGCCTGGGGATAGGTTTCCAATTTACCCGCCCGAGTGTTGACTGTTGAATGCAAGTTGTGTTTTATTATTTTATTTTGCTCACTCACTGTTTGTCTTTTGGTATTGCACCCCCTTCCCTGCGATTGTAAGCCGCCCTGAGTCACCTCAGGGAGAAGGGCGGCCTATAAATCTTAATAAAATGTCTAAAAAAAAAAATCGTTAAAAAGACTAAGAAGGTTGAATGATCCTTGAACAACTGCTAGGTTTTTTCTCCCCAGCACGGAAAACCCGAGAGATTTCCAGAAGCCTCCGTGTGGTTCGGCTCCTGGGGTTTTTCTTGGCCAAAATCCTGTTTTACCCAGAATGCAACATGGATGCATATTTGAAAAGCCTGCCATGAGCCCAAGGAGTCCCCCTCCTATAAAGGGGCTCGTCTTTCTTTGCGGGCTTCTATCGAGCTAATGCAGCTATTCAACCTTGACTTACAACAGTTTGTTTAGCGACCAAAGTTACAACGGCACTGAAAAAAGTTACTTATAACCATTTTTCACACTTATGAGCAACTGGCCACACTTATGATGGTTGTAGCGTCCCGGGGTCATGTGATCCCCTTTTGCGACCACCTGACAAGCAGAAAAGTCAGCGGGGAAGCCAGATTCACTTAGCAACCAGGTTACTAACTTAACTGCAGTGATTGACTTCACAACTGTGGCCAGAAAAGTCGTAAAATGGAGCAAAACTCACTTTAATAAATTAGTTACTTAGCAACGTACGTGTTGGGCTCAATCGTGGTTGTAACTTGAGGACTACCTGTACAGTTGAATAGTTGCATTAACCGAACCTGTTCAGGACTTCTTGGGAGCAGGTTTTTTTTTTTTAAAAAATAGCAATAGTTAGACTTATATACCGCTTCATAGGGCTTTCAGCCCTCTCTAAGCGGTTTACAGAGTCAGCATATATCGCCCCCAACAACAATCCGGGTCCTCATTTCACCCACCTCGGAAGGATGGAAGGCTGAGTCAACCTTGAGCCTAGTGGGATTTGAACAGCCGAACTGCTGAACTGCAGTCAGCTGAAGTAGCTGCAGTGCTGCATTTAACCACTGCGCCACCTCGGTTCCCTAATCGGCAGCCAGAACACCCAAAGAAGGGGGGGGGGCGTAACCGCTGCCCCTCTAGAGGAACCCCCGGACCTCCTGCCTGCCGGATTGCCCTACTTAAGTTGAAGGGACAGCCAGTTCCAAGCCAGCAAAACCCATTCCCAGGTTCCTCGGTTCTGAGTGCTTGTCTTTCTCTGCCAGGCCAAGATGGATGAACTGCAGCTCTTCCGGGGAGACACAGTGCTGCTGAAAGGCAAGAAGAGGCGAGAGGCCGTCTGCATCGTGCTCTCCGATGACTCCTGCTCGGATGAGAAAATCCGCATGAACCGGGTGGTCCGCAACAACCTGCGGGTGCGACTTGGAGACGTCATCAGGTGAGGCCACAAGGCAGACTCGGATATTTGGAGCATTTAAAGCAGGGGTGTAAAACTCAAGGCCTACGGGTTGAATCTGGCCTGCGGGGCTGCCCTGGAAACAGCCAAGGAGTGGCCCGTATTTCCTCTGCCAGTGAAAACGACGGAGTCTGTTTTCGGCCATGACGGCCTCCTGCAACCCTCTGCCACAGAAAACAGAGCCCGGGGGAAGTCCAGGAGGCCCTTGCAGCCAAAAAGTATGCCTGTGGGGGTGGGGGAGTCACATGCAGCTCCCCTGGGCTCTGTTTTTGCTGGCAGAGGGCATGCAAGAAGGGACAGGAAAGGAGAAAGGAAAAGGGGAAAGACAAAGAAAAAGAAGGAAAGATGGAAAGAGAGCAAGGAAGGAAAAATAAGGAAAGGGGGGAAGGAAGGAGAAAGGAGAAGGAAGGAAGGCTATAATGAGATGGAGGGAAGTTCTGCCTAAACACTTGGCCTCCACAAGTGCCCATGACACGTGTGATCATGAGCTGGCCACGCCTACCGCAGCCACAGGGCCCCCTCCCCCCTGAGATCAAACACAACCCTGATGCAGCCCTCAATGAAACCGAGTTTAACACCCCTGGTTTCAAGGGTTTATGAAGCTGACGGACACAAAGGCGTCTGGTGGAGCTTTAATTTTTGTGGAAACTACTGATGTAGCCGGACGGGCTTTGCCAAATGCCCCTCTTGCTTGCAAATCAATCTGTACTTAATGGCTCTGCTTTAATGGGACCTTCAAAGAACTCCCACCCCTCCCTCTGGCGGTGGCCACTCCATTTCCAGGCTGTTTTCAGGAAAAGTACATCAAGATGCACCATGGAGTTGCCAGGAATTGATAGTTTTGCTTACCCTGCAGAGTTATTGGACTGATGAGTAGCTGGAAACTAATATTCTGTTCACAGACAAAGACCTTCTTTCCAATGGCAGAATCTCCCGTATCTCACGCATAGCCTCAAAATCTGCTGTGGAAAAACTTAGTGCAATGCTTCTCTGTGCTTCTCAAAGCTTCTCAACCATAGCCACGTTACACGATGTGGATGTCAACACTTGGGAATTCTGGGAGTTGAAGTCCACATCGCTTCAAGTGGCCAAGAAACACTGGCTTGGTGGATTATGAACTGGGCAGAGGGTGAGGTTGTGCCCCTAGGATGGCACGCTCATCTCTGTTCCAAGAGCTGCATTGGCTGCCGGTGTGTTCCAGGGTGCAACTCCAGAGGCTGGTTTAACCTTTAAAGCACCCCAAACATATGAAGTAGCCTGCCTGAGGGAGCCCCTCCTCCCAGTCACAGCCCCCCATCCCCTCAGATTTCCCCCTTCCGTCCCTTTGCCGTTGTGTGAATTAGGGAAGGTTTTTCTGAAACGGGTGATATTACGTTCCTGACCTTTGTCTTGGCTCTCTTCATCCTGTTCCTCTACCCTCTACAAGAGCCGAGGTGGCGCAGTGGTTAAATGCAGCACTGCAGGCCACTTCAGCTGACTGCAGTTCTGCAGTTGGGCTGTTCAAATCTCACGGGCTCAGGGTTGACTCAGCCTTCCATCCTTCCGAGGTGGGTAAAATGAGGACCCGGATTGTTGTTGGGGACAATATGCTGACTCTGTAAACCGCTTAGAGAGGGCTGAAAGCCCTAGGAAGCGGTATATAAGTCGAACTGCTATTGCTATTGCTACAATGATTTCCAAAGATCAAAACATGCATTACTGAATCACATACTACATTACAATTGATCCATTCAAATTTTGTTCATTTACTTTACTGTAAGTATTAGAAACACTATGCCGAGATGGGAGGAAGCTTAATTTTTTTCCTTTAGATCCATTTCATTTTGACCTGTCCCCTCTACACACATCGAAATAAGGTAACTTGGTAAGAGGAAGAATTTTTAAAGCCGCATCTGGCAACTTTATGTGATGTTCCATTTCTTGTTGGAATCTACAGATGTAGTATAAAGAAAAGAAAGTTGAAACTCACCTCAACAACTCACTAGTCATGTGGGATTAGGCTGCTGGCAGCTAATTATAGACAGACTATTTGATTGCACCAACTCAGTTGAATTTGTTGAAATCTTCCCTAGATCATAAGGAGAGAAAGTATTTGGAAATGGAGCCTGTGTTTCCTAGGGCTTAAAGAATACAGTTGTTTTGCAGAATTCATTCTCCAACACAGAACCATGCCGGAACAATCACTAAACAAACTGCTGTATGTTGAGGACTACGTGAATTTGTAGTTTTTTTAAAAAAACATCTGTGACATTTGAAGTGCTGGTTGTGGGCTACCTCCAGTCCCATTCAAGGAGGTGGGTGGCCCCTCTGTTTAGGAAAAGGAGGCCACTGAAGGGAGGAGAGAAATGGCTCCCCTCTTGGGCTCCTCAGCAGCGGCAAAGGGGGCCCACCAGTAGAAGAGTTTCCCCACCTGAGAATAACCGGGTGGGGCTTGTCCCTTTTCAGCATCCAGCCTTGTCCGGATGTGAAGTACGGAAAGCGCATCCATGTGCTGCCCATCGATGACACCGTGGAAGGGATCACAGGGAACCTCTTCGAGGTCTACCTCAAGCCATACTTCCTGGAGGCCTACAGGCCCATCAGAAAAGGTAAGCGCCTGAGCCGGCTGCGGTGGAACAGGCCCTTCCGTCAGGACGAGGCTCCTGCCCTCTGCCCTGGAGGGAGGGGCTGAAAAGGTGCCTGCAGAGGAGGGCTGGGGAGCCCTGGACCTTCCTGTGGTGGTTGAGCCCCCAAATCCCGCCTCTTTGGCTGCGGCTGGCTCTCCCCATTGGGTGTTGTTGGGAGTGTCAGTAGGTTGGTTTGTTTTTTTCCTGTTGCCGGTGAGTTTCTGTAAGGTTGCAGCGGCCGAGTCCCTCTGAGATTCCTTCCACTGGTAGCAGCCACTGGCCTCTTTCCAACCGCCAAGGGGAGTTGCAAAATGAGGGGACTTTTGGCACATTATCCCCAATTTGGGAAACTCCACTGTAAAAGAAATGGGTTGGATAGATTGTGCTTATGTGCACGGAGTTCTGTTTGCTTTTATCTCTGAAGGAAATGCAGGCCTGCAACCTCTTCCTGCCTTCCTATTTGCGGTTTTGGTTAATGGCTCTGGTTCCATTCCAGGGTTTTCTTGCTCGGTGATTGTATTTGAATGGCTTTGACTACTTACAAAGTGCCAGCAAGTGTCCAGGCGCTTTTGCTTCCTCTCAGTGAGGCCAGTCTAATATTTTATGTGCCTCTTGGATTGGGAGTTCATAGTGGGATATCTCTGAGCTTCCTCAGGGAGAACAACGGCTATGATAAGCACTGAGAACGCTTCTTTTTAAAATATTCTCATTGGGTTTTTTTCCCATTAGCTGCAAAAGAAGATAAAAAATAACAAAATTTGTGAATACAATTTAATACATTTCAAGCAAGATTATATGTAGAAAGATTAAATAAAGCAGGCTAATGATTAAAATAAATGTGAAAAAGTGAACTGGAAAGAAAAAGAAAACAAAAATAGAATTAGTTTACTTTTCCATAATACAGGAAACACAGTTATACCTTTATGCAAATTACTACACCTCAAATTGTAAGCACCAAATTTAATCTCAATCTGATGGCCTGGTGTGCAAGGCTCCCCCCCCCCAAGGGAATCCATTATAATCTTTTTGCAGCAATCTAGGCGTGTTCTATCTAAAGCTCTTTACACAGACTCCAGCTTTGAGGAAATAATTTCATAGTATATTAACATCCTTCAAGAACCTGATTCCCCATAGTGCTGATGTCCCCTAAAAAAGAACAGAGAGAAGCTTTTTTTCAACTTCCATTGGACAGTTCGGTAAACCTGAAAAAGAGATATATTTGGCGTTGCCTAAATCTTTTAGAATATATGGTACTCGTCATTCCTAACCTTGCTTATTTTCCACACTTACTTTTATGAAACCTAACTGTTATTATTAATGCTGGTTTGTTTTGCCTCTATAAAAACCTTTCCCGGTGCATTCTGAGCCATCAAAATTTGAGAGGCTGCTATGGTAACCAGACTAAACAAAGAACGTAATAGATGGTGTTATTATATGTTTCAGGTAAATTATATTGCCAGATCTTGCAAAAGTCTAAACATGTCAATACTAATTAATGGATGGGTGACAAGTTTACCTGTTTCAGAAGCGGCTGTAGTGTGAGGCCTCTCATGAATGTGGTAATGCTTTCAGGGGACATTTTTCTGGTGCGTGGAGGAATGCGCGCAGTGGAATTCAAGGTGGTGGAGACAGACCCCAGCCCCTACTGCATAGTCGCTCCGGATACGGTGATTCACTGTGAGGGAGAACCTATCAAGCGAGAGGTGAGTTCAGCAGGGAGACTGTGTGTGTGTATGTGTGAGTAACCAAAAGCACCGCCTGATATTGAGAGAGAAGAGGGATTTTCTTGGATATCAACACACACACACACCCCAGCCTTTCTGGAAGGGGCATTGGTCAGTTGTTCCTATGAAAAATGAGGAAACCAATCTAGAAATAAGACATTTCCTCTGAGTGAGAACAATCAGTGGAATCCGCCGGCCAGTGTCGACTGGCGACTACCCGGAGGAGAGCCTTCTCTGTGGCTGCTCCGACCCTCTGGAACGAACTCCCCGTGGAGATTCGAACCCTCACCACCCTCCAGGCCTTCCGCAAAGCCCTCAAAACCTGGTTGTTCCGACAGGCCTGGGGCTAAAGAGCTGTTGCCCCCGTCTCGAATGGTATGACTGTTGTGAGTTTTTAAATTATATATTGTTATGTTGTTGCTTTTAAATCTTTTGTCTGTATTCCCCTCCCCGGTTCGAGTTGTGAACCACCCTGAGTCCCCTTCGGGGGGAAAGGGCAGCATATAAATTTAATAAATTGAATTGAATTGAATTGGAATGACTTGCCACCAGAGGTTGTGGGTGCTCCATCACTTAAAAAAGGACAGCCTCTTGTCTGAAAGTTTCCTGCTTGAGCAGGCGGGTGGACTAGAAGACCTCCAAGGTCGCTCCCATCTCTGGTATTCTGTTAATATGAATATATACTGAGAAGGCCACTTTGGTGGGTGCTGTCGAAACGGCTGCGGCATCAGAAGTATAGTTACAAATAAGCCTGCGGGAACTTTGGTATTAAGCATAATAAAGATGATTTAGATTTGGCTTAGTGCGAATCCAATCATTCTTAATTTGTCAACCATGTTTTTTTAACATAAAACGATACAATACAATAGCAGAGTTGGAAGGGACCTTGGAGGTCTTCTAGTCCAACCCCTGCCTAGGCAGGAAACCCTATATCGTTTCAGACAAATGGCTATCCAACGTCTTCTTAAAGACTTCCAGTGTTGGGGCATTCACAACTTCTGGAGGCAATTTCTGTTCCACTGATTCATTGTTCTAACTGTCAGGAAATTCCTTCTCAGTTCTAAGTTGCTTCTCTCCTTGATTAGTTTCCACCCATTGCTTCTTGTTCTACCCTCAGGTGCCTTGGAGAATAGTTTGACTCCCTCTTCTTTGGGGCAGCCCCTGAGATATTGAAAATGCTATCATGTCTCCCCTAGTCCTTCTTTTCATCAGACTCGACATACCCAGTTCCTGCAACCGTTCTTCATATGTTTTAGTCTCCAGTCCCCTAATCCTCTTTGTTGCTCTTCTCTGCACTCTTTCCAGAGTCTCCACATCTTTTCTACATCGTGGCGACCAAAACTGAATGCCGTATTCCAAGTGTGGCCTTACCAAGGCCTTATAAAGTGGTATTAACACCTCGCGTGATCTTGATTCTCTCCCTCTGTTGATGCAGCCTAGAACTGTGTTGGCTTTTTTGGTAGCTGCTGCACACGGCTGGCTCATATTTAAATGGTTGTCCACTAGGACTCCAAGATCCCTCTCAAAATTACTACTATTACTACTACAGTCGTTAAGCGTAATCATACAACTCATTAAGCAAATCCAGCTTCCCCAATGGGCATTTTTTTGCCATAAAAGGGCAGAAAAGATTGCAGTTCACATGACCGCAGGACTTGTACAGCAGTCATAAGTATGAGTATAGGTCACAAGTCATTTTTTCCCATGGCTGTCTTAACTTTGACCTATTAAACAGATGGCCATAAATCAAGGACTAATTGTACAGGGATCAGTCGATTCCTTATCAAAGAAGCACAGGAAATGCTCAAGACTCTCCGGTTTACAAGATGGGATTCATTCAAACCAATGAAAATTAGAACCCAGAAATGTGGGATCTGATCATCTGACCAGGAGCTTCCTGAGCATTCTGTTGTTCTAGAGGGATTCCAAGCTCACCCTTTCCACCCATAACTAGCCTCTCCTGGGGCGAGCGGGGGGGGGGGGATAATGGCCCCTTTATGACCTGTGGGCTTCGGCATGGCCCCTGGCTCAGGGGTTCTGGGAATTGAAGTCCAGAGGTCACCCTGTTCGAGGAGGACTCTCTGTACCCAAAGCAGCAACGACTCGATTCCTTCCAGCCGATGAGATGCAACGTGAAGGTCAGCTTGTTTTTCCTGACATTTCTTTGCCTCTGTTTATTGCCGCCAGGATGAAGAGGAATCCCTGAACGAAGTGGGCTATGACGACATCGGAGGCTGCCGGAAGCAGCTGGCTCAGATCAAGGAGATGGTGGAGCTCCCACTTCGACACCCGGCTCTCTTCAAGGCGATTGGGGTGAAGGTGAGGCTCTTCTCTGGCCCTGGAGCCTGAGCTGCGCTGATGAGAGGAAGACCCTTCCCCCTCCTTCAGTTGGAGAATTCAGGATCCACGGGGTAGGGGTGGAGGGGGAACTTTGATTTGATTTGATTATATTTATATGCTGCCCTTTTCCCCCGAAGGGGACTCAGGGCGGCTCACAATTCAAATCAGGGAAGGGGGGTACAGACAAAAAATAAAAGATGAAACATAACAATACATAATTTAAAAACACACAACAGTCATACCATTCGAGACGGGGGCAACAGCTCTTTAGCCCCAGGCCTGTTGGAACAGCCAGGTTTTAAGGGCTTTGCGGAAGGCCTGGAGGGTGGTGAGGGGTCGAATCTCCACGGGGAGTTCGTTCCAGAGGGTCGGAGCAGCCACAGAGAAGGCCCTCCTCCGGGTAGTCGCCAGTCGGCATTGGCCAGCGGATGGAATTCGGAGGAGGCCTAATCTGTGGGATCTAATCGGTCTAGTGGAGGTGATTGGCAGCAGGCGTGAGGGGCCCCCCCTCACCTCGTGTGTGTGCGTGCGTGTGTGCAATATCTGTGCCGGTGCTTAAACTTGAAGCCGGGTGTCCCAACCTTGGCCACTTGAAAGAGCTGTGGACTTCAACTCCCAGGATTCTAGGAGGCTTTAACTCTGACCGTAATGTGTCTCTCTCTCTGCAGCCTCCCCGTGGAATCCTCCTGTACGGTCCGCCTGGCACTGGGAAGACCTTGATTGCCAGAGCCGTGGCTAATGAGACCGGAGCATTTTTCTTCCTAATCAATGGTGAGTAGCTTTGCCTTGAGCCTCTCAACGGCAGCCCTCGGGTGGCTGAACCAAAAGGCTGCATTGCCACCCCCGCCAGGCAGGTACGGGGACTTCAACATGCAGTTCCTTCATTCCCCTGATTGCGATTACAAAGATTCTCTCGTTCGTTAATATCCCAAAGCAGAATTAAAGCTCATAATGCGATAGAGACAAGCACGGTGCGGGTTTAGCAACACAACAGGAAACCCAGCACAGTCGCCATATAAAACACAATTGTCTTTGTAGGGACGAGATTGAAGTTGTTCTGAGAACCTCTTTGTGCTCCTGGGCATTTCATACCGGAGTTTGAAAGATGCTCTCTCGTGCAGGTGTCCTTGGAAACCTCAAGGTGCCTGAAGGAAACTGTCAGCACCTCTTCATTGAGTAATTAGGAAAGAAGACCACGAGACTCCATAGGTAGAAATCAAGTGTACTTTTACTAATTATAAATGATCAGAAGCGTAGCAAAGCGAAGACTGATTATTTAGGCGCGAAAGCGAGTGATATATAGAATAACCCATTCCCCACCCCTTGGCATCCCAGTTACAGTCCAATCATAATTCTCCCAAGTGTCAGGTGCGAGATAACTTTGAAAGGCATCACCAAGATGGAATGTCGGTGCCGTTAGCCTTGGCGGGAACCCCCTCCGCATGCGTAGTCCGACAGGCAGCAGAAACTCCAGAATCTTCCTCCAGCACAATTAGTAAACCCCTCCCAAATACCATGCCCTCCCCTCCCCGTTTCAATGGCAGCCGAAGCGGCAGCAAAGCAGAGGCTGACAGAAACTGAAGGAAGTGCCTAGACCTCACAGCTGCAGCCAGAAAGAAGCAGACACTTTTATTTGGGGGGCAGGGACCGGGGGGTGGGTGGGGGGAGAGGGTCTTAAGCTACATCTCTATCCAGACTTAACTGGAGCAGTGCTGAAGAGTTGGGGGGCCTTCTTTGTGTCTGGAAGCCCTGCCTGTTGGCTGGAGTAGGTAACCCTTCACCATTCAAAGTTTTAGAACACCACTGAAAAAAGTGTCTTAGGATTGTTTGTTCACACTTAGAAACGTTGCAACATTCCCCTGGTCACTTGATCAAAATCCAGACAGTTGGCAACTGGTTTCATACTTACGACAGTCGTCGCCTCTCAGGGTCACGTGATCGCCTTTCGCGACTTTCTGACTGACAAAGTTGTGGAGCAGCCATTGGAGCAGCCGTGTTCTAACCTAACTAGTGGTGTGATTCACTAAACTGTAACGAGAAATGGTGTAAAATGGGGAAAACTCACTTAACAACTGTCTCGCCTAGTAGCAGACATTTGGGGCTCTATTGTGGTCATAAGTTGAGGACAATCTGTAGTGGTGGTGAGGACTTGAACCAAAACAGAACCAGATTTCATTTGGTGTCTATTGAATCCACATGAGAGATGCCTGGGACGGGATGGGCGGCCAGCCTTCCACTTCCCAGTTTCCAATTCCGGCCACGGGTCCAGGAGGCCTCTGGGGCCACGTGTGCTCTGGGACCTCTGGCTGTGGCCCTCCGGCTGTAGAGGGGAGGGGCCCTGGGTGTCCTTTTGGGCTGCCGCCCTCTGAAGAGGCGAACGCCCTCTCCCTGCTTCTCCACAGGTCCCGAGATCATGAGCAAGCTGGCAGGAGAGTCGGAGAGCAACCTGCGGAAGGCCTTCGAGGAAGCCGAGAAGAACGCGCCTGCCATCATCTTCATTGACGAACTGGATGCCATTGCGCCAAAGAGGGAGAAGGTGGGGGCCTTGCAGCCTTCCATGCAGAGGGGGAGGGGACAGCACCGTTAGGGGGAATAGACCCTCACACCCCCACCCACCCCCAGGGGAAGGCAAGGAAGAGACTCGGCCTTAAGTATAGGCCCAGCTGAAGGATTGCTTTGGGGGGCTTCCCAGACCCTCCCGGGTAACTCAGTGGCCGATCATGCCAGAGGTCCAAGAGGCTTCCGTTTCCCGTGTTTGCTTGAGCTTCAGTCTGGAAAACCTCTCAAAAAACCCAAACCAGCTCATCTTCTACCTGGGGTTGTAATGGGATCCCTCACACTTCCAGCTGCCCACCCACCCACCCCGGGGGTCACGTGACCACGGTCTGGCCCTTGATCACCAGCTCACACAACGGTTCCAGGAGCCACACGATCAGCCCTTGTAATAGCAATAGCCCTTAGGCGTCTATCCTGCTTCACGGCGCTTGCGGCCCTCTCTGAGCACTTTACAGGGGCAGCCGGTTGCCCCCGACAATCCGGGTCCTCGTTTTAGCAACCTCAGAATGACAGAAGGCTGAGTCAACCTCCAGCCCCGTCAGGATCAATCTCCTGGCAGTGGGCAGAGGCAAACTTGCAAGGCTGCATTCTGAGCCCGGTGGCCCCACAGCTGAGCAGGGGCCTGGTCTGAGGGCTCCTGCAAGGAAAGGCATTGGGGAGGCTGACCCAGAAGTTTGCAAGTGCCCCTTCCCCCACCCTGCTTGCGTCCGCCCCTCTTCCAGGCAACAGCCACTTCCCTGCCTGCTTGAGAGCTGCCTGGGAATCCTTTAATGTCCCATGATCCTCCTTTAACGGCAGCAATGGGGGCTGCCGTTGCTAAGTGACACCGTCACATGCCCTTGTGCTTTACAACTTGATCTCTTAGCAACGGATGTTCCAGGCTCAGTTACTGTCATTAAGTGAGGAATTGCCTGTACCTGTGTTTGCCAGTGAGCCACATTTTTGGCTTGATTCACTCCAGCGCACCCCATATCTCCAGGGAGCAAATCAAATGAAGCCCAGGGTGTTTGTTCATTCACTCACTTCCGTGTTTTGTCTTCTGCCTCCATGGACTCGGAAGCTCGGCAGCATAACGAGCAAACCCAAACCAGATCTAAGAAAAGGACAAGGCTGAAAAAGTTAGAACGGCTAGGAAGCTAGTGCCCTGGGACAGGTGGGCTCAGGGCGGGTGGGGCTCTTGGTGCCTCGGAGGGCCGGGCAAGCTGAACCTGGAGGTGGGGGGAGAGGGGCAGAAGCAACGGTCGGGCTTTCCGGGCCAGAGCGGCACCTGAAGGAATAAGGAAGAGGGGAAGCTCACCCTATCTGACAAAAGAGGAGAACCGCTTCCCCTCTCCATGAAGGAAAGGGGGAAGCCAACCAGGATTTTTCCTCCCGAGATTGCCTGGAGGGAGAGTTTCCTTTGAAAATGGGACTTTCCTGGAATTCTTGCCTTGACCAATATTGGCATTCAGGCTGTTTAGAGCAGTGTTTCTCAACCTTGGCAACTTGAAGATGTCCGGACTTCAACCCCCAGAAGGCTGGGGAATTCTGGGAGTTGAAGTCCGGACATCTTCAAGTTGCCAAGGTTGAGAAACACTGGTTTAGAGGTTTGTTCTCTGGATTAACCATTTCCAGTCTAGGCTGCCAAAAGAGGAAGCCGCCTATTTGATCCCGTGTCTCTCTCACTGTAATCTTAGGGGCTGGTTTCTTGGTTTTTATTTATTATGTCTCCATGTTACTTTATTTTAAAGTATTTAATCTGCTATTAAGCTGCCCTTCCTTCAGGGTCCCTTCCTTGGGGCTAAGTTCTTTCCTTCCCAACCTCACTCTCCTGACGGGTTTCTCCCCCTAGACCCACGGGGAAGTCGAACGGCGCATCGTGTCCCAGTTGCTGACCCTCATGGATGGCCTCAAGCAGCGAGCCCACGTCATTGTCATGGCTGCCACCAACAGACCGAACAGCATCGACCCAGCCCTCCGGCGGTTCGGTAACGAAGCTTGCTCCATTCAGGGGGGGGGGGGAGTAGGCGACACGGGTGCGGTGGCCAATAGTCAGCAGACTCTCCTTTTGCAACACTCGGGCTGGCAAGGTGCACCACAGAGAGCCAGGCCTTAATTTGTACCCGAAGCCCAGTTCAAAAATGCAGAAGGAATAAGTAGCAAACTTCGACCTGGATTGCAGGCTTCAAGCCATAATTGATAATGTGCAGGGAGGAGTCGCGTTCTGGAGAAAGAGAACGCTGCTTTGGTTCATGTAGTTTGTTTAATCACAAATGACTCTACTTACTGGGGCTTAGTATAATCGAAGTGGTTCCACCACAAAACCGCGTTCGACTAAAGCGCGCTCGATGAAACCGCGTAGCTGACATCATCACAGCGCGACGAAAAAAGCACGCTGCGAACGCTAAAGCTAAAATTAACCCCTAAACCTAACCCCCCTAAACCTAACGCTAAACCTAACGCTTAACCTAACCCTAACCCTTAACCTAACCCTAACCCTTAACCTAACCCTAACCCTTAACCTAACCCTAACCCTAACCCTTAACCTAACCCTAAACCTAATCCTAACCCTTAACCTAACCCTAAACCTAACCCTTAACCTAACCCTAAACCTAATCCTAACCCTAAACCTAACCCTAACCCTTAACCTAACCCTAACCCTTAACCTAACCCTAAACCTAACCCTAACCCTTAACCTAACCCTAAACCTAATCCTAACCCTTAATCTAACCCTAACCCTAACCCTTAACCTAACCCTAAACCTAATCCTAACCCTTAACCTAACCCTAAACCTAACCCTAACCCTTAACCTAACCCTAACCCTTAACCTAACCCTAAACCTAATCCTAACCCTTAACCTAACCCTAACCCTTAACCTAACCCTAAACCTAATCCTAACCCTTAACCTAACCCTAAACCTAACCCTAACCCTTAACCTAACCCTTACCCTAACCCTTAACCTAACCCTAACCCTTAACCTAACCCTAAACCTAATCCTAACCCTTAACCTAACCCTAAACCTAACCCTAACCCTTAACCTAACCCTAAACCTAATCCTAACCCTTAACCTAACCCTAAACCTAACCCTAACCCTTAACCTAACCCTAACCCTTAACCTAACCCTAACCCTTAACCTAACCCTAACCCTAACCCTAACCCTTAACCTAACCCTAAACCTAATCCTAACCCTTAACCTAACCCTAAACCTAATCCTAACCCTTAACCTAACCCTAAACCTAATCCTAACCCTTAATCTAACCCTAAACCTAACCCTAACCCTTAACCTAACCCTAAACCTAATCCTAACCCTTAACCTAACCCTAAACCTAACCCTTAACCTAACCCTAACCCTTAACCTAACCCTAAACCTAATCCTAACCCTTAACCTAACCCTAAACCTAACCCTAACCCTTAACCTAATCCTAACCCTAAACCTAACCCTAACCCTTAACCTAACCCTAAACCTAACCCTAACCCTTAACCTAACCCTAAACCTAATCCTAACCCTTAATCTAACCCTAAACCTAACCCTAACCCTTAACCTAACCCTAAACCTAATCCTAACCCTTAACCTAACCCTAACCCTTACCTTAAGTTGAATCGGCTTGCTTTCAAAGCGCTATTTAAAGCGCCCTTTTTTCTCCGCGGTCGCTGTTGTCGCCCTGCTGATGACGTCAGCGACGCGGTTTAATCGGGCGCGGCTTAGTCGAGCACGGTTTTGTCGTGCCACGAATCGAAGTAAGTAGGCATTTCTTCCAGTAAAGGTGAGCGTTCCAAGGCCTGGGTCTCATCTGATTTTAAACCTAGGTGGTTCTCCGTGGGAAAGGCAGGGCTTAAGGGTGAAGAGCGGCTGAGAAGTAAAACCTGCTTGCTTGAATAAGCACAGTTGAATCAGGATCCTCATATAGAAGGAAAATTGTGGTGTTGAACACTTTGTGTGTCCTTGAAATTTTTGTTTCAACTGCACACACACACACTCCAGGAGGCTTTCTGGTTGCCAGCGGTGCTTGAGAAAACAGCTGCACGCGCACTCACACCTCCTCGCATTTCAGAGGGAACCATGGTTCATACTAGGTGGCTCTTCTGAGCTGGAAGGAGAGAAATTGGAAGCCTCCCGGAGGGGCCCCTTTCCGTGGGTTCCTTGGGAAAAGACGGCTGTCTTGGGTCAGTTGGGGTTTTTTTTTTAACTCTTCCCCCAGGAGGCCTCCCTTCAGCCCAGCCGGGGAGGGAAAAAGCAGGGGGCGGTTAGGGGCTGGCCTGCCGGAGGCCCAGAAATGCAAGATGTGACCCGTCTTGCTTAAGATTGGAAGGAGAAAAAACCCCTTATGAAACCAGGGAAGCCGGATAGCTGGGTATAAAAAGAAATGTATCCCAAAGGGGAAAAAACAGGGCAACAGCTGCACATAAGGAGAATTCTAATTTAGTTTAGCTAAACTAATTTTTATTACCTCCTTGAATGGGTGTCCGTTGGAGAGGGAGAAAGCAACCCTGATCCAGGCTCCATAGGCAGCTCTTGTTGTTGTCCCTCTTCAAAGTTTCTAGCCCCTGTTGGGGAGGTTGCATCTAAAGAGCCTCTCCACCGGAGGTCCAGGTCTCAGGCGCTTCATGGTCCCAGTTGTCCCACACCAAATATGTGTGTGTGCGTGTGCCATTGATTTGTTGGCAAATACTAATTTACTAACCGTTTACTTTTAATTTCAATTTATTTTATTCAAAATATTAAAATACAAATTCCCCCTCAAAAGATGTTTATGATCACAATTAAGCCCGAAGTTTCCACTGCTGAGCAAGACTGTTATTAAGTGAGTTTTGCCTTATCTTGCAACCTTTCTTGCCACACTTGTTAAACAAATCACAGGTCATTAAGTGAATCATGCACATCTGGGTTTCCCTATTGACTTTCCTTCCCGGAAGCCGTCTGGGGAGGCTACAGACAGAGATCACGTGACCCAGGACAGGGCAGCCGTCACGCATGGAGGCCATTTGCCAAGCGGACACGTTTTGATCATGTGACTACAATGGTCGTAAGCGTGGAAAACGGCCATAGGTCCCTTTTCCCGGTGCCATTGTAACTTTGAGCTGTTGTAAGTCGGAGACTGCTTGTAGTCTAAAGTCCCATTTTCATTGGATGCAGGGAACTACCTGGCTTGCTGGTCACACAAGGCGAAGTGGGGGAACCCCTGGCCAAGGCAGCAGCTGGAGGGTTGCTTTGCCAGGGAACCAAAAGCTCTGATGCGCCCCCCCTTCTTCTTCTTTTTTCTTCTTTCATCCTTCTTCCTCCTCCTCCTCCTCCTTCTTCTTTCATCCTTCTTCCTCCTTTCTTCTTTCATCCTTCTTCCTCCTTCTCCTTCTTCTTTTAACCGGCTTCTTCTGGCTAATGCAGCGGCGCAGGGCCTGGGCTCTGGAAGGGTTTCTTCCATTTCTGATCCCTTCAGTCCCAACCACGCTGTCTTTTGCCACCAGCACCTTCATCGCATGGCATTGATAAGCTCCCCTCATTCCTCGCAGAGTCTGGGCAGGCGGAGAGCAGATTAAATTTAAAAGACTAGGAAAATGACAGGGAGGTCAACCATACGTTGCAGTGGCCCCCGGTCGCGACAAGCTGCATTTTGACAAGCGATCTGGTCAAGGCAAAGGGGCTAATGTCCAGACCACGCCTCATCTCCACTCAGAAGGGAAGGCCAGATCAATTGCTCCCCCTCCCCCATACCCATTGTCCAGGGCACCTGTTTGGGAGGGGCCACAAACTTGCCAACTGCAGAGTGAGTGTCCTGCAGGGCAGGGAGGCCCCAAGGGGCATAAGACTCTCAGTGGTCCCACCAGCAGCAAACCTAAATTGCCAATGGCAGCAAATGGGCAGAGGGGGCTCCTTGGAAGCTGTGTGCCACAGCGGGCACAAAATGAGGATGATAGCCTGCCATTGTCCAGCGTGGGGGTGCTCCGTTGGGCACTCCTGAGTGGGGAGGGGGGGTGGAGCTCCCCCCCAAAAGGCTGTAAAGCTTTGGTACTCCCACTTGCTTGCCTCAGCTGAGCCCTGCTGGCCGGTGGGCCCTCGGACGCTGCAGAGGGTTCGGCTCTCTCTAGGGAGACTGGAGGTGATGGTTGCTCTTGGTCCACTGCAGGCCGCTTTGACCGGGAGGTGGACATCGGCATCCCTGACGCTACTGGCCGCCTGGAGATCTTGCAGATCCACACCAAGAACATGAAGTTGGCCGATGATGTTGATCTGGAGCAGGTGGGTTTGGCTTGGTTTTAAATTTAGAATTAAATTTAATATAAACTTAGTAGCAGGTCACGATGACAGCGATAAAATAATCATTCCAAAATGTGAGGTGGGTCCATTTAAAGTCGTCATTATTCTCCTCCCTCTTGTTCTCTTTCTTTCTCTCTCTCCTCCCTCCCTCCCTTCCTCCTCAAGGCAGCAATCACCTTCCTGCCACTTATCTAATACTCCTCCCTCCTCCTATTTTCTCCACAACAACCACCCTGTGAGGTGGGTTGTGCTGATGAGAACGGCCGGCCAAGTCACCCAGGCAGCTATAGCTGCTCAGGCTCAGCTGCTCTTAGAAGGAGGACAAAGGGAGAAGGACAAAGGGAGGAGGACACCGCCCCATGCATGTCAATTGCTAATTGCGCCAAAAGCCATCATTGCTTATCCAACACCTCCCCCACCCCCTTCCTTGAGAGCCCTGATCCTGTGCTGGAACCATTGCTGTGTGTTAGCTGTGAACTTCCTCAGGGCTATTAGGACGAAGAGAGTCTATTGTTTAGGATAGCCTTTATTGTCATTGTACAAAATAAATACAATGAAATTGATTGGCAACAGTTGAAATTCAGCCTGAGAATAGTTTTGGGCTGTGCGTTGTGGCTCTTAAAGGCACCAGAGAGAGCGTTCCACAGCGCAATTGAGACCACCGGCCAGTTTCCCAGCCTGATGAGCCCCTGTTAGCCGCCCAGAGTCCCAAGGGAGTGGGCGGCATACAAATGTCAATAAACTCCAAGATCCACCAGCCAGCCTCTTACCTAGATCCAGGGGTGGGAAAGGGGGGGTTAAGGATGTGGCAGGCAAGAGATAGTTCAGCAGGAACTGACTTAGAAGACTGGAAGGAAACAGCCAGAAGAGGGAGCACCAGACCAGTCAAATCGGAGCATTCTCAAACTGGGTCAAGCCTGACATTTTATACAGCGGATTTCTGTGCTAAGTTTTCTCAAAAACACTTGGTCGAACGGGGCTAAATCTAGAGGGGTTGTATTGTCCAAAACCAGATGCCGGTTCAAGCCGCCCGTCTGGTTACCTGGGTGTCAGTGAGGGCCGAGGGGGCCTGGGCATTGCTATGGCAGAGGCCAGACTCCCCTTTGCCCACGCAGGGACAGATCTTTACTCGTGTCCCCCCCTCTGCTCCAGGTGGCCAATGAGACCCACGGCCATGTGGGGGCTGACCTGGCTGCGCTGTGCTCAGAGGCGGCTCTGCAGGCCATCCGGAAGAAGATGGACCTGATTGACCTTGAAGATGAGACCATCGATGCCGAAGTGATGAACTCCTTGGCCGTCACCATGGACGACTTCCGGGTAAGGCAGCTGTGGCTGCACCTCCCCTTCCTCCACCTGGGGAAATGGCCTCCACCAGAAGAGGCAGCAACCCCTCCTCTCCCTTCTCGTCCCTTTGCAATCCCCAGTGGGCGCTAAGCCAGAGCAATCCCTCGGCCCTGCGTGAGACCGTAGTGGAAGTCCCACAGGTGACCTGGCAAGACATCGGGGGCCTGGAAGACGTCAAGCGGGAACTCCAGGAGCTGGTTCAGGTGAGGCTGCGGGGGTCTTTTCCTCGGCGGCCTGCCAGCTGCAGGTGGCAGCCGATACCACGAGGGCATGCCCTGATGTCCTCTCCTGGCTGTTAAAAGCAGCATCTGTTCTTGAAAATTAGTCTCCCTTTAAAAATGGTCGGTAAGTCTTACGTTTTGAACGGTTCTGTTTCCTGAGCCTATGAAACCTTTATATAAATTTAAGATTCCCCTGTTTGGTGATTTATGTTGACCTTCTAAGGCCACCCAACTCGATAACAAGACTTGGTGATAGACATAGAGAAGCAGTTAGGAACCCACATGTCTTGAAGAAAAGCAAAATATAAGAGACAAGCACACACACACACACACACACTGGCCCAAAGCCTGGAGGAAGGCCAGAGGCTTTTGGAACACAGCCAGGCCCTGTGAGGTGAGCTTTGCGGTGGGCTTACTCCCACTTTGCCCCAAAAGCAGCCGTCCAGCTGTTTGGAAAGCATTTGTCAAAGTCAGGTTGGGGGCTGTCCTATTCCAGAACTCCAGGAGAGTAAATGAGTGGGTTCAGCTGCAGAATTGCTTTGAGGCTTGTTACCTTCCTCCTAATATGGTTCCCTTCTGCTTCCTCTTTCAATCACCTGCCTCCAGTGTGTGTGTTGTAAACATGAGCTGGGGACCAGAGCAAGCGATTTTGGCTGAAGTGAGATCTGCACACTTGATGGGAGGGGGGATGAGACAGGTACATTGGATGCTGAAACAAATCGTAGTTTGGAGGAGGTTCCCAGCCCGGCTGCTGTTCTTGGTTCGTTCTGGTTTATCCCCTCTGGAGTGGTGGGGGGACGGGGGCAGGTGTTGTGTTTTCCTTGGCTGTCTCCCCTGGGAGCTGACGTTGAGTCCCTTCCTTCTCCAGTACCCGGTGGAGCATCCTGACAAATTCCTCAAGTTTGGCATGACCCCGTCTAAAGGGGTCCTGTTTTATGGCCCCCCTGGCTGTGGAAAGACCCTGCTAGCCAAAGCTATTGCCAACGAATGCCAGGCCAACTTCATCTCCATCAAGGGCCCAGAGCTGCTCACCATGTGGTTTGGAGAGTCGGAGGCCAACGTGCGCGAGATCTTTGACAAGGTGAGTCTCCGCTTTCCCTCCTCCGCCTCCCACCCCCCCCACCCCCCGGCTCACCTGGAGGTCTCGGCGGGAGGCTCGGTGTTACGTCCCAGGTTGCCCAGGTCCTTTATTGCCCTGTTAGCCACCCCAAAGGGCAGCCCTACAACGCCAGGTGAGGCTCTGCCCCTCCCTTCCCTGAAGGCAGCCCCCTCAGTCCCACAAAGACAAGCCGGGAAGCAACCGAAGCCAGCCTGCAGAGGCAGGGGGGAGGTCCAAAGGGAAGGGGCTTCACCTTCATCGGGGGAGGGCCAGGGCCAGGCAAGTCCATCAGGCAAAGACAAAGGCAGGCCTCACAGCCTTCGCTCTATTCTCGGTGCCCTTGGATCCAGGGGGGGAGGCAGCTGTTCTTTATCAGAGGGGATCAGATGCCTATCAGCACCACTGCCTGTCTGCAGCCGATCCTCCTCCTCCTCCGTGTTGGTGAGGGCAGGCAGCTCTGCTTCCCTCAGGTCAACCATCTCCCGCAATGCCTGTGGGGGGGCCTGGGGCAGCAGCAGCCCCCGGGGAGACCGTCCCAGTTCCTCCTCCTGAACCAGGATTCATTGCCTCCTTGCTCAGATTCAGAGCTTTCACATCCTGGGGAACATTCGGTCACGCAGCGTTTGCCGGGGCTTTAAGCCAAAAGGCAGCGAGGCTTCATTCCCCAGGGGCCGAACAAGGGACTTGGGGTGGGTGAGGCGATGATGATGGTGATGACAATCTTCGTTCAGTCTGGTTGGACCCTTAGTGATTCTCTGGGCCTCTCCGCGTCTTCCGATCTTGCACAGCTTCTTCCAGTTGTTTTGTGCTCTGGGGGCGGGGGAGGGGAACACACCAGAGGCAAATTGAAAGGATTTTTAAATGAATTAATTAATCCCCTCCCCCCTCCAAATCCTAGGAGTTCTGGGCAGCATTTAAATCGTTGTAAAGGGTTCTAGCTTTGTTTTGGGAAAGTATATTTGTGCCTGCAGGGCTGCCTGCCTGGGGCCTCTTAGGGGCACCACAGTTGCTCGGATGAATGAAGGGACGTATCGGATATTTCCCGGACGGAATCTGGATATTCTGAAACTGGCCAGCAGTTCCCAAGTCCCGGAGGCTTTAGGGATAAGAGTGGGAGAACTAACAGAGGAGCAGGGCTTTTGGGGCAGGGGCCGGTTCCAGGGCCTTGAGGTTGTAGCCCCTGAACACTTAACCGTCCGTGATGACAGTTGCCAGGAGCCTTTCGGTGCCCTGGGCAATAGGCAGCCGGGCCGGGATGGCCACTGGTGCCTTGGCGACTGACGCGGCTTCCTTCCCTCGGCAGGCCCGCCAAGCAGCTCCCTGCGTGCTGTTCTTCGATGAGCTGGATTCCATTGCCAAGGCCCGTGGGGGGAACATTGGCGACGGCGGTGGTGCCGCCGACCGAGTGATCAACCAGATCCTGACGGAGATGGATGGCATGTCGACCAAGAAGAACGTCTTCATCATTGGCGCCACCAACCGTCCAGACATCATTGACCCGGCTATCCTGCGCCCTGGACGCCTGGACCAGCTCATCTACATTCCTCTGCCTGACGAGAAGTCTCGTGTGGCCATCCTCAAGGCCAACCTGCGGAAATCCCCCGTCGCCAAGGCACGTTTGTATATAAGAGTGTGAGTGTGTGTGTGGGTGTGAGAGAGAAGGCTGCCATTCCTGTCTGTGTTGTTTAGTTTTGGGCCCTGATTGGATTTAATACCTACTCTCGGGAGCGGGGGGGAATAGGACAGTCCTTTGGGAATTGAGAAGGGAGGCGTTCCTGTTTTTTTCTTCCCCTGAGCCTTAAGCCCAACATGGACCTTGATTGTAGCTGGATCTTGGGAGCAGCCAGCAAGTAGGAATCCCTTTTAAAGGCAAAATCTTTGGAGAGACTCCTGAGCTGCAGCCAGCTGGCCAGAGAGAGTTCAGGGAAAGAGAGGCCCCAGTAGCTCTCTCCGCTCTCTTCCTCCCTCGGTAGAATCAGAGAGTCGAGCCAGGCCCAGCCCCGCTGGAAGAGTTTCATCCCCCTGTTGCTCCCTGAAAAGAGAATGTTAAAATGTGTTCTGGGTCTCCTGCCATTGCAGCTATTATAGCTTTAATTTTCCTGTTTCCCCCCGGAATTGTGTTTCTTGCTCGTGAAGTGGGGGACCTGATGGGCACATGCGATATGTAGAATGTTCCTTGCTTCTCAGGACGTGGATCTGGACTTCCTGGCTAAAATGACCAACGGCTTCTCGGGAGCTGACCTGACGGAGATTTGCCAGCGGGCTTGCAAGCTGGCCATCCGCGAGTCGATCGAGAGCGAGATCAGGCGGGAACGGGAGAGGCAGACCAACCCCTCGGCCATGGTGAGCAGCTGGCGCTTGGGGGAGAGGGGCGGGCACTCCAAGGGTTGGCCTTCACCGGTCCCCGATGCTGACAGCCACTCACACCCCCTTGCTCTGCTTTAGGAAGTCGAGGAGGACGACCCGGTCCCCGAGATCCGTCGGGATCACTTTGAGGAAGCCATGCGTTTTGCCCGCCGGTCAGTCAGCGACAATGACATCCGCAAATACGAGATGTTTGCACAGACTCTGCAGCAGAGCCGTGGCTTCGGCAGCTTCAGGTACGCCCAGGGGTGTTTGGGGAAGCTGCTCTGGTGCCCCTTCCCCCCCCCCCCCGGCCCCTCCTTTTCAACACCCTCAGGCAGGCAGGTTTGGTGGATGCCGGGAGTCTCTGCTTCCTTATCTGGGCATCCATGACTTCCACAAACAGTCAGGGGAGGGTCTCCTGTGGGAAGGGGCCTGCAGAGCCAAGAGGAGTCCGGCCGTCTGCTTCTCCATATTTCTCTCTTGCATATTCTCCGGGTACCTGCTGCTCCCTCTCCCAGCTTTTACTAAAAGAGTTGAGTGAAGTAAGCTGAGTTCCTGCCCCAAACCCTCCTGATGACCCCCCCCCATAACCGAGGGGGTCCCTGAGCTCCCAGTCCGACTGTTTAGTCAACAGCCCAGCTGGTTCTCTCAGCCTCTCCCCATCTCCCAGTTCAATGCTCCCAGCTTCTGCCCGTATCTCTAATTGCATCTGGAGAATGAGGGGGTTGTATGGAAACAAGCAGGAACAGCAAGCAAGGAAGGAAGGAGGGAGGGAGGAAGGAAGGGAAGGAAGGAAGGAAGGAAGGAAGGAAGGAGAGGAAAGGAAAGGAAAGGAAAGGAAGAAGGAAGGAAGCTGTTTAATAAAATAAATACCAGGAAGGCCGTTCCTGCATTGGCTGCCCCCCCCCCCCCGTGTGGGGCTCTCTGAAGCTATCCTGAGGCAGGAGGTTCTGCCCCATAGTGCAGGGGTGGCGGTGTTCCCTTTTGGCTTTCCAGATGTTGGCACCCAGCTTCCGTTAACTCCAAGCCCCCCAGCTCAGGAGTGGTGGCTCTTCCGGCTCCTCACCTGCGTTTCCCCCCCTGTGTTTCTCCTGGCAGATTCCCATCAGGCAGCCAAGGTGGCGCTGGGCCCAGCCAGGGCACCGGAGGCACCGGCGGAGGCAACGTTTACAGCGAGGACAACGACGACGATCTCTATGGTTAAGCTGCGGCCAGAGTGGACCAAACTCCAAGCAGGCCACGTTGTACAGGGCAGTCCTCACGGCCAGCGGACTCCTGGCTTCTTCATTCCTCGGTCAGACTCATGTAGCTGCTGCGTCTCAGGCTCTCTCTCCACTGAGCCTGCTGTCCATGTAAGGCGGTGGGTGGCCTGGTTTGCTTGGGAGGTAGGTAGGCAAGCAGTGGAGGAGGAGGAGGAGGGGGATTGACTTCTGGGAAATTTTCTGTTCTAGTTTTATGGCAGAATCAGCAGCTTTAGCAACGGGTACAACAATAGCCTGTAAAAGAAAAAAATTAATAAAAACCCACAAAAATAAAAAAGTCCCATAACTTCATGCTGGCCTGCCTGCGCCTTTGTTCCCGACTCAAGTCCCCCGACGTTTCTCGTCTCCCTGGGAGGGAAGGTGGAAATAGGGTCCTCCGGTGCTCTTCCTCAGGGGGCCACCCCGTTCCTCCGTGGTGCCTTCAGCGGAGGGGACGGGGGGGCCTTTTCCGTGGGCAGGACGTGTCTGTGCAATAGCAGTAGACTTATATACCGCTTCATAGGGCTTTCAGCCCTCTCTAAGCGGTTTACAGAGAGTCAGCATATTGCCCCCAACAATCTGGGTCCTCATTTTACCCACCTCGGAAGGATGGAAGGCTGAGTCAACCCTGAGCCGGTGGGATTTGAACCGCTGAACTGCTGATCTAGCAGTAGCCTGCAGTGCTGCATTTAACCACTGCGCCACCTTGGCTCTTGTGCAGCTCCCCTGGCGGCTTTCCTCCCGCCCGCATTGGGTCCTTGCTGCTGGCCTGTGGAGGGTCTCGGCTCCCCAGGTCAGGGCGGCCCCAGAGGACCTTTTCCAAAGGACGTTTCGCTCCCCAACCAGAGTTAAGAACTGGGGGAACTTCTTGGATGCGGAGCAAAACGTCTTCAAAGAACAGAACCCAGCTGCCTTTTGGGAAAAGCCCCCGGGGGTCTCCCTGCTGCTTAGTGTTTACGTGAAGCTCCCTGGCCTCAGCTGGTCTCCTCCTCTTGCTTTGGACCAGGAGGCCAGCGGAGCTCTGGCTTCTTCCTGCGGAGGCCACCGAACCATCAAACTAACTTCCGTTAACCTTCATCCCAATGCTGGCTTGTTCCTGACTTGAAGCGTGATTCAGAAGGCGGCTTGTGGAGAAATTAAATGGGTTGTTCTGGGAGAGCTTGAACAGAAGACGCTCCCAGGGGTGGTGTACCCTCCGCAGCACAGAATCACAGAACGTTCAATGGAGGAGGTGACTAAGTGAGCTTAATAGTCTTCGCACAAAACCCTTTTCCGTGCTGGAGTACTTGGAAAAGGCTGGAGCTTCACAGAATGCAGCTCGGGAGCAGGAGGCCTGTGCAATTAGTCCCATGGCGGAGGGGCTGCCCCACTCATTATCTCCTGATTGGCATTCTTCTCTTTGTGTTCACCCTTTTGTCAGTCCGTGGATGCATTCCACCCACGGGCCAATTATCCTAATTTCAGCAACTCTGTTAATGGCACTCCGTGTTTTTATTTGTATTTATAATTTATTTTTCTGAAGAAATCCAAAGTTGATGTGAGCCCCTTTTCCTTCGCCTTCGGAGCCTCCTCGTACTGACTATACGGAGGAAGAAAGCCGCAGGGCGGAAAGTTTGCGCTCAGCTTCCAAACCCTGAAGAAGGACTGAAACCGGCCTGGCTTTCCCCCCTTTTCTAACCAACCCAGACAACTGCAATGCGCTCTACATGGGGCAGCCCTTGAAGAGCATTCGGAGACTTCAACTCGTCCAGAATGCAGCCGCGCGAGCGATCGTGGGTGCACCTCGGTACACCCACGTTACACCTATCCTCCGCGAGCTGCACTGGTTACCGATCAGTCTCCGGATACGCTTCAAGGTGCTAGTCGTCACTTATAAAGCCCTTCATGGTATTGGACCTGGGTCCTTGAGAGACTGCCTGCTGCCAATTACCTCCCAAAGACCCATTAGATCTCACAGGGTTGGCCTCCTCCGGGTGCCATCTACCAGCCAATGCTACCTGGCTATTACCCGGGGGAGGGCCTTCTCTGTGGCAGCTCCGGCCCTCTGGAATGAACTCCCCCTGCAGGGATTCGGACCCTCACCTCTCTCCAGGCCTTCCGGAAAGCCGTCAAAACCTGGCTTTGCCGGCAGGCCTGGGGGTGATGAGTTCCCTCCCCTCTCGACATGTATGGTTGTGCGACTGTTGTCTACTTTTATTATTTGTATTTTGTCTTTTTATGTTCCCCTTTTTTTCCCCCTTGAATTGTTCGCCGCCCTGAGTCCTCCCAGAGAAGGGCGGCATACAAATAATAAAATACAATACAATACAATACAAAGCCTGGAAACGGAAGGGCAGCTCCAGCCCACTGTGAGGGCTGCCTTCTAATCCCCTCACACAGACGGCCTCCCTACACATGGCTTCTCCCTGGCTGAGCCATGGCTGGAGCCATGAGTTCATCGGAAAGGAGAAGCAGGAAACACCGGTTTTCAAGCCCCTTGGTGGGAGTTGGCTTCATTGTTTTATGTCTCTTCAGCAAAACCCTGGATGTCTTGAATAAGCGGCTTCCCTGGCTATCCGTTGGCTAAGCATCTTCAGTCAATGCGAGTCAGACACTGATCCGATTTAACGTTTGATGTCTAGATTGAGATCAGTTCAGGGATAGGGACCCTAGTTCCCATCATTCCCCCCCCCCCGCCCTTCCTCCCAGTGCTGATTGGCTGCCTGTGTCTCTGGGAAAGAGGATCTTTTGCAGACCTCTTGATTGAAAGGCTCCGGTCATCTCCATGAGCCAGTTGCTGTTTTAACTTCTGATTTACGTGGTGGAAACCCCCTCTGGGAAAACTCAGGTAGAAAATGTGTTTGGGGGACAAGGGAGTTCTAGGCATGGCCCAGTGGGACTCTGTTGTCTATAACCAATTTCCTTGAATTCAAGTACAGTGACAATAAAGATTATACTTACGGTATATACCACACACACTAAAACGAAGCCATCCATGATTTAAGGTGGCTGAACTCCTGTGTCTTTCCAAGCAATAGCAATAGCAGTTAGACTTATATACCGCTTCATAGGGCTTTCAGCCCTCTAAGCGGTTTACAGAGTCAGCATATTGCCCCCAACAACAATCCGGGTCCTCATTTCACCCACCTCGGAAGCATGGAAGGCTGAGTCAACCTTGAGCCAGTGAGATTTGAACAGCCGAACTGCAGACAGCTGAAGTAGCCTGCAGTGCTGCATTTAACCACTGCGCCACCTTGGCTCAACCTAGCGATGGGAGATCCAAATTGCCAAAACAAAGAGTAATAGAGAGGGTGCATCCCCTGCCTTAAAGGTACCGGGATGGTTAAGGAGCTCAGGACTATTCCCGAAGCAAGGAATTGCTCTTCCCACAAGCTTTCCAGATATGGGTGTCTTATGGACACAGGAGGTTTGGCAGATAAGTTACGGCTCAGTTCACACATGCTAGGATATCCTATGGCTTGTTCCAGGCTTGGCCCACTGTAACATGTATTTTTGCTGTACCGTCCATGGATAAACAATAGCTGGTGAGTGGAAAAAGCTAGCTCTTCCCTCTGGAGAACTCTCAGAAAATGGGGGCTGGGACCCTTCAGAGTGGAAGGTCATTGAATGCCCTGATTTGTGCAATTTGGACGACGTGAGCATTTTGGATAGCAGCTCCATTTAGTGCAGCGGCTTCCCTCACTTTGCCAAAGCTGTGTATGTTTGCTCCTTGTGCGGTGTTTTTCCTCGCAGGATCTGTGTGTGTATGCTTCCAGGAATAGGAGCCCTTTTTTTTGAGACGACAAAGCTTGCCAAAATTTAAATGAAGTGCAAAGATTTTGCCGAAATGCTGTCAGTGTTTCCTGGGTTTTTAATCCAGTTCACTTGGAAAATATTTATAGTGCAAAGGGACATCGAAGTAACTCTCTCTGCAGACGTTCAGGTGTTCGGCTGCAGTTCAGCTTTCAGAGCGCGTTTGAACCACCTGCCTTGTACGTGTTCAGCACTTTCAACGTTATTATTTGATGCCCTGCTTTTAAAGGTCAGGCTCCTTCCCTTCGAACCTCAAATTGACAGCCTTAGCATGTTTTTCTCCTTTTACACAAGAGTTTGCTAGGAGGGGAAAAGCTACACCAGATTGAGAACGGTGGTATTGATTTAGCCAACCTATGGGGAGAAACTAAACACACACTAAAACATACACATTTAATTTGACAAGATCGTTCAAGAAATTAGGAGGTCCCTCTCTCCTATCTTCTGAACGATCGCTGGATTCTCCTATTGCAACTTTCATCCTTGCATTCACCTTAATGCATCCACGACTTAACACGGCTATTTTGGGGGCAGGTGCCTTATGCACACCTCAGAAGACCAGGCCCAGAGGTTACATCAGCCCAGCCTCCATTTTCATACACACTTGAGAGACCGCCTGCTGCCAATTAGCAATAGCAATAGCAGTTAGACTTATATACCGCTTCATAGGGCTTTCAGCCCTCTCTAAGCGGTTTACAGAGTCAGCATATTGCCCCCCCAGTCTGGGTCCTCATTTCACCCACCTCGAAAGGATGGAAGGCTGAGTCAACCTTGAGCCGGTGAGATTTGAACTGCTGAACTGCAGATAGCAGTCAGCTGAAGTGGCCTGCAGTACTGCACTCTAACCACTGCGCCACCTCCAACAGACCAATTAGATCCCACAGATTAGGCCTCCTCCGAATTCCATCCACTGGCCAATGCCGATTGAGAGCCTTCTCTGTGGCTGCTCCGACCCTTTGGAACTAGCTCCCCGTGGAGATTCGGAGATTCCTCACCACCCTCCAGGCTTTCTGCAAAGCCCTTAAAACCTGGCTGTTCCGACAGGCCTGGGGCTGATGAGTTCCCGTCCCCGCTCGAATGGTGTGGCTGTTGATTGTTTTTAAATTGTGGTGATGTTTGTCCGTTGTCTTTTTTTTTTCCTGTTTGTATCCCCCCCCCCCCCGCCCCTTACTTGGTTTGTGAGCCGCCCTGAGTCCCTCTGGGAATAGGGCGGCATAGAAATACAATAAAATCAAATCAAATCATTTAAAAAGGAACGCAGAGAAAAAGTTCAGTATCTTTAATAAACACTATATAAAATCAGGCACCACGGGCTGCCCTCAAGGTTTGTATCCCACCAGGTCTCTCTCCTTGTACCCCGTGCGTAGGAGGGTTGTTCTGATGTGCAGAATGAGCACCTGTGAGGTTGACCCTTATGTCTCTCTCTCTCTCTCTCCACATGCCTCCGTCCCTGGTCAGGTGTTAAAATCATTTGGGGTTCTTGAGATCAGATGAGATTAGTTCTAACTAAGTTTTGTGTTCAGGGCTAACTAGAGCGCAGTGTCCGTTGTGGGTCTTGTGCTTGAAAGCTCTGCGGAAACGGACTGTGATGAGTGTAGTGGAGGTGTGGGGTGCTGAAAAGGTTCATATTTGGGCACAGAAGTATTCTATAAAGCAGGGGGTGGGGCAATTGTGGTGACTTTAAGACTTGTGGACTCCCAGGGCTGGGGAATTCTGGGGGTTGAAGTCCACAAGTCTTGAAGTCACCACAATTGCCCCCACTCCTGTATACGAGGTGCAGATCAGTGTAAGTCAGTGGTTCCCAAACTTGGCAACTTTAAGACTTGTGGACTTCAACTCCCAGAATTCTCCAGCCAGCAGAGCTGGCTGGAGAATTCTGGGAGTTGAAGTCCACAAGTCTTAAAAGTTGCCAAGTTTGGGAACCACTGGTGTAAGTGAAGCTTTTTGTGGGTGTGGAAACGTTCCAGTGGGAGAGACATTCAGCCGAAACAGGAATTCTCTCCCACTAAACAGAGTGCAAGCCACAGAGAAAGACCACGACCAAAATCATTCCTCGCAACGAAGGCCAATAAGCCGTCTCTCTTTTGCGCACAAACGCCGCAAAGTGCGGCACAGAGAACCTGTCGCCTCCTGGGTTACAGCCAGTACTGCTTGCTGCAGATGGGAGGCAGGGAACGGTGGAGCCGCGCTTTCCTCTTGTACCCGGGGTCGTAGTAGTCCCACTCAAAGTGCTCGGCTTGCTGGAGATGCACGGCGGGCGTGTTGGGGCTGCCTTCGCTGTCGCTTGACAAGATCCGGACAGAAACGCCTGCAGTGGGGGGAGAGAAGCCGCTACATTATCAAGATATCCCACCAGGAGTCGCGTTATAGATCAACCTACGCGATTCTACGACGACGTTCTCCCCTAAATAGGAAACCTTTATGTGGGCGAAACGTGCTAGCGATGCGCGGGGGAGCCATGCAGAACTACAACGAGGAGGGAAAGCAATGTAGAAACGAGCCCAAGGGAGACTTCAGCCAGAGACGGGCATTAAGTGGGAGGAGGAAAGAAGGGGGCAAAATGTGGCTGGTTGCCCCCCCCCACCTCCCACCCAGTCTGCCTTGTTTTAGCTCTCACTTTTCCACTCAGCTGGCGCTCTGGAAGAATCCAAGGATGCCCAAGGAGTCTTTTCCATACTCGTATCCCGATTACGTATTTGTTGGCAGAGTTGAGTACTACAGAGATGTTTAAAAAAACAACATCCCACTTCCTTATGTCTCATCCTTCTTCATTAATCACCCCTCCCTCCCTCTCTCTAGCGGAAGAGGATCGGTTGAGTGTTGGTAGATCCGTCAGGAGCTTAAGGAGGTTTGGTGTCAGAAGCAATCACGTCCTTCAGCTGAAGACGAGGAAGACGGCCGCCTTCGAAATGTCAGAAGAATTACTGGCTCAGAAGACCAGGTCGTGGTCATCGCAGCTCAAACAGTCTTGGGGGAAGCCATCTCAGGGAAGAAAGTGAAGGAGATCCTTCCAACCAACGGCAGTTGAGTTGGGTTGGTAGCCCCGTCAAGACCCATCAGCCAACCTTCTAAGCCAGTATTTCTCAACCTCATCAACTTTTAAGGCGTGTGAACAACTATTCTGGGAGTTGTTGTCCACACCTCTTAAAGTTGACAAGGTGGAGACGTCAACTTGGTCTTCACAATGTGCCCAAAAAGGGTTGTGGGTGTAGAATATCTAAACCTACTGCAACGTGCTCTACATGGGGCAGCCCTTGAAGAGCATTCGGAGACTTCAGCTTGTCCAGAATGCAGCCGCGCGAGCGATCGTGGGTGCACCTCGGTACACCCACGTAACACCTATCCTCCGCGAGCTGCACTGGCTGCCTATTGGTCTCCGGATACGCTTCAAGGTGCTAGTCGTCACTTATAAAGCCCTTCATGGTATTGGACCTGGGTACTTGAGAGACCGCCTGCTACCAATTACCTCCCAAAGACCCATCAGATCCCACAGATTAGGCCTCCTCCGAATCCCATCCACTGGCCAATGCCGATTGGCGACCACCCGGAGGAGAGCCTTCTCTGTGGCTGCTCCGGCCCTCTGGAACGAACTCCCCGTGGAGATTCGAACCCTCACCACCCTCCAGGCCTTCCGCAAAGCCCTCAAAACCTGGCTGTTCCAACAGGCCTGGGGCTAATGAGCTTCTGTCCCCCCTCGAATGGTATGATTGTTGTGTGCTTTTAAATTGTGGTACTGTTTTGTGCTTTTTTCTTTCCCTTATTTGTACCCCCCCCCCCTTGACTTGGATTGTAAGCCGCCCTGAGTCCCCTCCGGGGAAAAGGGCGGCATAGAAATATAATCAATCAATCAATCAATCAATCAAACCTACCCATGGGCCTATTTTGCCTTTGCAGTAACCCAATAGACCACCCATGGCCAACCCCAACAGCTCATGAGCCCTTTCCAAACAAGGATGGCATGATCAACCACCTCTGTCCTGCCTCTTGATGCCTCTCTGGCCTGGCAGAGCCCATTGAGGTCGGGGTGCCTTGTGGGTCTTCCCCAGAGGATGAGCTGGGAGAAGGTCCTCGGTCTCTTTTGGACGCCTGGAGACTCCGACCTTAAGAATTCTCCCTTCAAATATGGTGGCAATTTAGTCTGTTGGGGGGGGGGGGTGTCACGTGACGTCTTAGGCCATAGTTACACACGGGGACTCTCATGCACGCTGGCCACTCCGCTGGCCCCAGGAGCACAAGGATGAAGGCCAATCTACGTGACCCAGGATAATGTTGCAGGGCCCAATCTGGGTCGCTCACCGAGACCGGAGGTTTTGTCTTCCGAGCTTTTGGACTCATTCTGGAGCCCATCCTCAGGGAACGTCTCTCTAGCAGAGTGCGAGCTATCTGTGTGTGGTACTTATAGTGCCGGTTGTAAAACGCCTGTTGCTTTTGAGATGTTGATTGGGGTCTGTTGAATGGCTGGCTTTTAAGCCATTAGCTGTCATTTGTGCTGTAAGTGATAGACTGGGGCCGTTTTTTTTCCAGGCTTCACTCCCCTCCCTGGCTGTTTTTGTGCCTGCTCGTCCAACAATGTTAGTAGCTGCAAGATCGAATGCGTCTCCTTGTTCTTTGGGGCCACCAGACCCAGCTGGGGAAAGACCCAGCATGCCAAGCTCAGCTGCTAATTCAGGAGCCAGAGTGTTGTGCAAACACAGGCATTGTGTACCTGTAAGGGGCTGCCTGTCTGGAGATCTCCGGGGATCAGCACACGATCCAAGGGACGGTTGAAGCAGGAAAAAATAACTCAGAAGAGGCGAGTGGAGAAACCGGTTCCTTCCCCCCCTGAGTGAACTGCAGGGGCCACGTTTGCAGGAAGAAAGCTTGGTTGGTCTCCAGAAAGGACCACCTGACCCTTCCCACCCACCCCCAGCCCAGAATGTAGACTGGGCAGGGCCCCAGGTTGCTCAGCCACCAGCTGTTGAAGCCCTACCAATATATAGGCCAGTGTTTCTCAACCTTGGCAACTTGAAGATGTCCGGACTTCAACTCCCAGAATTCCCCAGCCAGCATTCACTGGCTGGGGAATTCTGGGAGTTGAAGTCCGGACATCTTCAAGTTGCCAAGGTTGAGAAACACTGATATAGGCTATTATTCCTGGGCCCAGAAGACTAATGCTGGGGAGGCGGGGGCTCCTGCCTCTGCAGAGCCCTTGGGACAGCCTGCCCCACGGCTGGGTTGCTCTGGAGCTCAGAAAGTCCCCTCGTTTCCCTCTGCCCGTCCCTCCTGGAAAAGGAAACACAGTCACCCTGGGCTCAACACAGCCATATCCTCGGTGGGGGGGGGGGCGCTCCTCTGTCCATGACCCCTGACATTGCAGCCCCCACCCCCCAATTCCTTTCCAACTCCTCTGCTGCCATTTGAGGCACTCGGATGCCAGGGACTCCAACCCACCAGGAGCCGCTCATCATTTCGGCCCCTCCTTGGCCCCCACTCACCAGCACTGGCGCCGAAGTCCGAGTCGAGGCCGGGCCCTTGCGAGGCCGTGAAGTTGGCAGAGTTGAGCTGGGCCCTCCTGTCGCCTGGCCGGATGCTGCTGCCAAACTCAAAAGGCCCCGTGCTGGAATGGGTGCCCGTTGCCAGCCTGCTACAGGTAGGGGGCCTCCTCTGGGTGCTGGTGTGGCAGCTGGAGAAGACCTTCTCCAGGACACCCTACAGGGAGGGGAGGGAGTTTGCCAGAGTTCCCCCTCTCACCAAGACCCCTGTGCCCGCCCTCTTTTGGCCAGGAACAACCTGGAACACTTCACCAAGCCCACCCAAGGGACACTTCCAGCCTTTTCCCTCCTCTGGGGCCACCCAGAGCCTGCCTGTCCCTCTTTGAAGGAGGGGGAAGTGGAGCAGCGTTTGGGGAAGGGGGGCTCAATGCTTCCAGCTGGACTAGCTTATTGCCCCTAAGAGGGGGGGGGTCCCATCAGTGACTTCGGCCCCTGAAGTTGGAGGGGAAGCAAAGCCCTCATTGAAGCGGGAGCTTTGAGACCCCCCACCCCACCCCCAGCATGGCAAGCCGAAGCCTGGCTGGGAAGTCGCTGCCCATTAAACCCGAAAGACTCCAGCTGACCAGGAAGAGGCAAGCGGGTCCCCAGGCTACGCCCCCCCTACTCACCCCAGTGCCGGAGGAGGTGACCAGAGAGTTGGGGGGCACCAAGACGGGATGCTTTCCCAAGTCGGTGCAGGAGGAAGCGGCTGCGGGCGGCGCCCGTCTCTCCGGCCGGAGCAACCGAGGGCTGGACGCGGGCAGGTCGGACGCCGCCGCCCTCCTCCCGCAACAGGGCGCCCGCGGGCCCGTAGCCCCGGTCTGGGCGAGCTGCCGCCGAGCCCTCCCGCCGCCCGGCTCGTACTTGGGGGTCCCCGGGAGGAAGCGGGGGGGCGTGGAGGGGCCCCGGGCGGCCCCCACCCTCCGGCAGAGGCGCCAGCGCAGGAGGAGCAACGCGCTGAGCAGGAGCAGCAGGAGGAGGCAGGGCACCAGCAGCCCCACCAGCAGCCGCAGGGACCGCCGCAGCGCCCACACCTGGCCCGCCAGACCCCGCAGGGGCTCCATCGCGGCGCAGGCGGAATGGGGACGGCCCGGCAGGCTGGCCTTAAGGAGCCCCAGCTGTGGGATTCGGGCGCTCGGGGCGGCTTAAAGGCGGAGCGCTTCGCTCCCGCGAGCGCTTGACCGGCTCTGCCTGGGGGCGGCAGCCGCGGACCCCCCAGCTGGGGAGGAGGGCTGGCAGGCAGCCTTCGCCCGAAACTCCCGCTCGTTTGTCCCAGCGGCTCCCTTGCAGCTGATGGAAGCCCCTAAGCCGGGCGCAGCGGCCGGGATGGGAGAGAAGGGGGGACAAGCAGCCCCTCACCGGCTGCCTGCGAAAGACCCCGCGCTGCCCAGACCGAGCAAAGTCCTCGCAGGGCCTGCAAAGCGAGGTTCCTCCTTCAGGCCCCCTGGGGCCACTGGGGAAGGGGCGGGAGGGGGAGGCCCCTGGCCCTTGCGCTTGGCCCGGCTGCTAATTGGGGAGGGGTCCTTTGGACTCCTTCCCATGGGGGCAGGGAAGAGCCAGGCAGCCGATCCTGTTGTCCATGGACCCGGAAGAGCCCAGATCTCTAGCCAGGATGAAGCCACTGATTGCGAAGAGGCTCTGGAGATTCTCAACCAGGCAGGTCATGGTTTGGCCCAAAAGGGCTTTTCCAAAATGCCCAGCTGGACTTTCTTGAGTTTTTCCTCTGGAAATGTTTAGGTTCACATCCAAGAAGAGAACTGAAGAAGCTTCTAGGATGAGAAGGGAAATGTTTTCAAAAGAAAAAGCCCAGTTGCCTTTTGGAAAAAGCACCTTCAGGTATCATGTGAAGTGGAGCATTTGAGGCCTTTAAAAGCCACAAAGTTCATCAGGGAACAAAGTATTAGGGCACCTGCAGTGAAGGCTGAACCCCAAGTTTTCACAAAACAATGTAAAATCACACACACACACCCCCAAAAACCCCCAGAGCCCTCTCCAGATCCCCCTGGGCACAAGCAGCGCTGCGATTGCACCAGCTGGAAGACAGTTTGAAGCCATAATCCAGCACCCCAGAATGGCCCTCTCCTGGGGGCGTGGGGGGGGTGGCCACACCTGCCCCATGGCCAACCCAGGTGCCTTCTGCTGGCTCCCTGTCCTACTGCAAGATCAGCAGCCGGCCTGGCTGCTTTCTGAAGATCTCAGGTGAGGCTCCATTTTTTAAGAAGGGCTGCCTTCACCTCTTGTTAATGCAAGATTTCGTCTTCCTTGGTCCGGTGGTGGCTGGGAGCCCAACCTCAGGGCAGTGAGGGGGCTTCCAGGCAGCCCGTCAGAGGACCGAGTCAAGGGAAACTCAGAGCGACCGCCTGGGGGCTGGGGAGGGGGGCTTTTCAAAGGGGGCAGGGGGGGGGCAGCACCAGGGGTTTGAAGGTGGTTGAAATGTCCAAGATTGGAATCCGTTCCAACTGCTCCCATTGCGGGAGGGACAGGAAGAGCCATTCTCAGAGAAGGAGCTCCAGGCACACCGGCTGCTGAAGCCGAGTTTGGCTTCTCTTGGAAATTCAGGGAGTCCTCGACTTACAACAGTTCGCTTAGCCACAGCCTGAAGTTACAACAGCACTGAAAAAAGGGACCCAGGACCGTTTTCCACACTGTCGCAGCATCTGTTTACGTTCGTATGCTTGGCAACTGGTTCGTACTTATGACGGTTGCAATGTCCCAGGGTCTCGTGACCCCCTTCTGACAAGTAAAGCCCATGCCGAACATGGACTTAACAACCACGGGACTCACGTATCAACTGCAGTGATTCACTTAACGACTGTGGCAAGAAAGGTCGTAAAATGGGGTAAAAGTCACAGCAAACGTCTCGCTTGGCAACAGAGGTTTTGAGCTCAATTGTGGTCGTAACTCGAGGACCGCCTGTGGTGACATGTCTCCAGAATCACCCGTGTGGCTCATTTTTGGAGCGTCTGTGGAGGAAGTCCTTTCTTGGTGTAAAACTTCACACTTGTGCTTTTATTTCATTTTTACATTTAGCTTTAAGTTGTGGGGTACGTATTTATTTCTTGCCCAGCCCTAATCTCAGTGAAAACACACCCACTTGGGGGGAGGGGGGAAATCACACTTATTTTGGGGGGGGGGTCATGGAATCCCATTAGTGGAGAAACCCTGCTGTGTATGATTCCCCCCACACACACAAACACACACTTTATTGTGCACCTTGGTAATGGAGGGAGGTGTTAAGTGAGGGGGGAGCTTAGAGGACTGTAGTGGCAGTGGAGATTCCTTCCTTCCCCCTCCCCTCTCCTTCTTTCCTTCTCCATACTATCTCCTTTCCTCCCTCCCTCCCACCCTCCCTTCCTTCCCAATCAACAAAAGGAAGAGAAGGGGGCTTCATCCCTGGAAGCTTTCAAGAAGAGAGTGGAATGCCCTCTGTCAGAAATGGTGTAGGGTCTCCTGCTTGGGCAGGGGGGTTGGGCTAGATGACCTACTGGACCCCTTCCAACTCTGTAATTCCTTCTCCTTCTCTTTCTGCTTCCTTTTGTTCCCCCTTCCTTCCTATCTCTCTGTATCCCTCTGTCCATCTCTCCCTTCTAGTGATGGCATCTCCAACTTAACCCCTCCAGGAGGGAGGGGTGAAAAGGGGGTCAAGCTCAGAATCCTTGCAGTGGAGAAAGCGGTGCAGGCCTGACACCCCCCAGAATACCCCAAGCCTTGTCTGACCATTCCCAGGGGAAGGATGCTTGTAAGGTAGCTTGTGACCAGTAACAGGAGGGTCTCCTGCTGAGACTCTTTGGGGGGGGGGGGGTCTGGTTGCTTCTTCTGCCTGAAGCAACCCCCCCCCCAGTGACCCCAGATATGGCTGGTCTTGGAGGGGCCCTGACTGGAGAGGCGAATCCCTGGTTGGCAGGCCAGCTCTGCCTGGTGCCCACAGGAAAGGCTTTCTTGCTCCAATCACAAATCGCAGCATGCCAAGGGAGCCCCTCGCCCAGGAGAATCCCCTTTCCTGGGATCTGCAAGGAGGGGATTGGTGACCTCATTTTGGACTGACAGACTCCTGACACCTCCCCCCCACCCCCCCACCCCACTCTTCCAGTCTGGGTCACTGGGCTTCTATTGGCCCTCCAATACTGAGAACCCTTTCTAACTCCCCCCCCTCCTTTCCTTCCAGCACCACAGCAGCTGCATTGGCACCCTCCCCCGCCAGGGCCTGGCACCGAGTTGTGATTGTGTAGCTTGTGTCCCTGTGCCTTCCGTTGCCACTGCACCTCCCACGGCCTCAAACCAGGTCAGCCCAGCAGAGTCTGAGTCGCAGCGAGCCCCACTTTGCCACTCCCTGCAGAGACCCCCAGGACCCCCGTCTGGGAGGCTCACCTATGCCCCCCCCCTCACTGGCAAAAGTGTGCCTCCCCAGCAGCCCTTGTTTCCCTCCCCCCCCCCAGTGCAGGAAAGACGCTTCCTCCCCCCCTCCCCAAATTGAAAGCTGTTTTGTGGGCAGGGGACAAGGCCGCCTCCCCCCCCCCCATCTACTCCTGCGTTGCCTCTTGGTGCGTCCTTCACTGCAGGGACCCCTCCAGGCAAGGCGACCTCTGAGCATGGGCAGAGCGCCTTTGTCAGACTCTAGCGCGTTCTCCTTTTTGGGTGGGCCTTCCTAGTGATGAAAGCCTTCCGGGACGTCACGCCGGCTCGCAGGCAGCTGCTGGGCCACCTGGCACCCAGACTGGCAGGAGCTGCCTTCCAGGAGGAGCCGCGTCCCACGCAACAACGCAGCCTTGACTCCCCCGCGGCTGCCGTCGCTCAGCCCCGGCTTCCGCCACCCACCCACCCGCGGCCGAGCCCGGCAGCCTTGCAAGGAGAAGCGAGCCCGCCAGACGCCTCTTCTCTACGCCGCGGGCACGCAGGCACCTCGGCGAGGCGCTTCCCCCGCGCGGCTCTGCCCCCGCCTGACGAAAGCCGTGCGTGGCTGGGAACCAAGGGAGGGGGAGGAGGGGAGACGCAGGCTGGAGACCAAAGCCAGCGGCCCCCCCCCCAAGCCGCTTCCTTCCCTCCCGGGGGAGGGGTCTAGGGCAAGGCAGGAGGGGAGCTGAGCTGGTTGCCCCCACCATCCCCCCTATCCCACCCCCCACCCCTCTGACTGGTTGCTGAAGCATCGAGCGTCAGCACAGAGCCTCCTTTAGACCCGGGGGTCTCTCTGCATATTTTCCTTCTGATACCGAAGTTGATCAGAAGTGGGAGACCCTCCCCCCAGCCCCCTTTGCCACTCCGGATTCCTAGAGTTCTGCCCCTCCTCCTCGTTTTGACCCCAAGCCTCACTTGGGCACCCTATTTATGAGGGAGGGAGGGGGAGAAGTGGCCCCAACTTTGGAGCTTGGCAGGACAATTGGAAGCCATGCAGGTTGGTGGATGGGCAGAGTTCACACAGCCCCTGGTATGAGCCAAAACCCCCCCCCCCCCCCCCAATGAAGCCACAATCTTACAAAGAATTTCCAGGGTTGGCCCTTCATGCAGGGCTGGGCTCAGAGGCCTTGGGGGAGTTTGTGGGTCAGGCGGTGTGTTGGTGCATTGTGAGAATCCAGACTACGCTTTTAACCATCACTCCGTTGCTCTTGTAAACTCTGGCTTGTTCTACTGACCGTTATTTATTGCTGAATATATTTATATGGGGTAGGAGTTTTATTGTTTGGTATTCAGTTTTTAGCTTAAGTCACTCAGAGTGAGCTGGGCGACTGTATAAATTTTCTTAAATCAATAAAACAAATCCCACAGATGACTCCACCCAAGTCCCCAACATGATAAAATGCCTCTTCCACTCTGTCCTAAGCTCTTGAGGACCCGGATTGTTGTTGGGGGCAATATGCTGACTCTGTAAACCGCTTAGAGAGGGCTGAAAGCCCCATGAAGCGGTATAGAAGTCTAACTGCTATTGCTATTGCTATTCTTCTTCAGGCCTGGAAGCCAGGCTGACCAATCCTTTGTCCAACACAGGGCTCTCCAATCTCGGTTGGCAGGGGAATTATGGGTGTTGAGGTCCACAGGTTTTCAGATTCCCCCATCGGGGTTTATTATACCAACCATTTACACACTTCCAGCCGTTTTCTAACTTAGAAAATCAAATTTGGGATTTGAAATTTGGTGACTGCTGAAATCACCTCATCCAACCCATTTTCTTCTTACTGGTGAAGTTTTCTCCGGCAGCAATCTCCACTTCTTGCCATCGGATGGAAAGCTCTTGTGGGCATCTTTTGGCCTTCAAAATACACACCGTTCCAGTTATCAAAAGGGAGGTTTCAGGGCGCCACCAGTCATATTACATCCCCTGATGTGGAACTTCTCTGAACCCCTCCGTCTGTCACGTCAAACCTTCCTTGTAGCAGGGCCTCCTCCGTGCAGGAGGCATCTGATGCCCAGGCAGGTTCTCCCACTGGCAGCTCACAACCTTTCTTTCCTTCTGACGGTGGTGGTGGTGCTCTCGGAGATATACTTCAAGCCCACTCTTGGTCCTGCCTCTCTTTCCCTCCCCAATTTAATTATTTGTGTCCCGCCTTTTATTATTTTTACAAGTAACTCAAGGCAACGGACACATCCAACTGGACCTCCCTTTCGAGGGAGGATTTACAGTCACAGACCTTATCTGGCTTGGAGAGCTGCCAGGCCGAACTTGGCAAGGAGTCTTAGAGAGTCATGAACCAATGAAGCAAACTAATCGTCTCCTGCAAGCTCCCCTCCCCTTTCGCTCCTCTTTTATTTCCTCTGGGAGGGGCCATTCACCGTCCACCTGTGCCTTTACTCCCAAGTGGCCCTTGTTCCTTAGCTGAAAAAACAGCTGGAATAAAGCACCTTTGGGACAACCACGACCTGGAGGACGGGAATCTCCGTAGACATATCCCACACACCTCCCTCCTCCTTTTCCACCCCCATCCAACAACTCTCCTGTGGGGTGGGTTGAGCTGAGACGGGGGAATTGGCCCAAAGACATCCAGCTGGCTTTTAAGCCTGAGGTGGGACTTGAACTCGGCTCTCCTATTTTCTAGCCTGATGCCTTCACCACTAGACCAAGCACGCTCTGCTTGATGTCCAGCGGAGCCATCACTAGCTCTTCCAAGACCTGGCCGTCCTGGGTGAGACTGCAGAAAAGAGCCCCCCCCCCCCACTTTCCCTGCCTTGAAAGGAGTCTGGAGCGGTTCAGAAGGAGGCACCTCCAGGGCTTCTTTCCGGATGGGCAGCCCCAGAGGGCTTTGATGGGGAGCAAAACCGATGCCAGGCCAGGCCAGCTGAATGGGGGTGGGGGTGGTGACGAGGTGGCCCCTTAATCTGTACCGAACAAGCGTGGGACGAAGGTGTGAAGTAGACGGGGCTGCAGCGCGTGGCATCACGGCACCTCCCACTCACCTGGCAGCTGCTGCTCAGGTAGGAGAACCAGCCCCGCAAAGAGCCGGTTGCCTGAAGCGGGGGGGGGGGCACCTGGCCCGGTGCTCCCCCCCCCTTGCAACACCTGCTGGAGCTGCCTGCAGCCACACTTTCCCCCCCTGCTGCCTCATCCGGGGGTTTCCGTGGGGTGGGGTGGGATCCAACAGAAGCAGCAGCCTTGCGGGCCGAAGGAGCCCCAATGTGGGGTGGAAAGACCCTTCCCTTCCCGGACCCTCCGATGTCGCAGGAAAGGCCTGCGGGTTCAGGGGGGGGGGGGGGGGGACGAAGCCCGCCGAGTGGGAAGCCGGCACGTTCGGCCGCCCTAGATACCGTAACCTTAGCAACCACCGGCGCTTGGCAACCGGGAGCCGCCGTCGTCCCCCCCTTCCCCAGGGAGCGCTGCCCCCCCCCCCCAGCCGCCCCGCTCAGCGGCAGCCGCTCTGGGGGCGCTGGAAGTTACACAACGCCGGGCGGCGCCCCCCGTCACGACGCCCCAGCAGAGGCTCCGCCACGCGCCAAGCGGCTTCCGGCAGCCAGACCCCCCCCCCCCCCACCCGCCTGGCTCCGCGTGGGGGATGCGCTGCTGGCCGCGTCTCTCCCCGGGGCTCCCTGGCTTCCAGGCGCAGCCCCCCCACCCCTCTGGCTTCTCCCTCCGGAGGGAGCCTGGGCAGGGGCTGTCCTTTCTGCGGAGGCTAGGAAGGGCCGGAGCCCGCCCTGCTCTTCCCTGCCTGCCTGCCTGCCTGCTCCTCTCCACCCTGGCATTTGGGCTCTTGGCTCCTCTGCAGGGTTGCTCGAGTGGAGCAGGACTGGCTGCCTGCCTGGCAATGGAGAGCCCGGGATCAGCCTAGGCTGGCCCTGCTTGGCATGGTCTTTGAGGCAGCGCTCTCCACACTTGCCAAAGACTTCTTGAACTCCCAGAATTCCCCAGGCAGCACATGTGCCTCCTCCCCTCCCCTGCCCCTCTCCCCATGCCATCTTGCCTGTTTCTGCCCAGTGATCCTGCCTGCCAGCTTCCTCCTGAATTCTGATCTTACCCCTTTAGAGTTTGCTATGCCCTCGCCTCCCTCGGGGAGATCTGCAGATCGGCTGCCTGAAAATGGGACGGCAGCATTTTCTCTGGGAGCCCCACGTGTACCCAAAGACACTGATGGTTACAGGGCCTTGGGCACAGCCCCACCAGGCTTCCCTCCATCTGCATGCAAAGCCACGGATGGGCAGCCACTTGGTGCGATGGTTCACCAGCTCCAGCTCCGTCTGCTGGCAGGGCAGACCGGCCTGGCTTCTGCCGTCTTCTCTGCGGGGATCTTCTAAGAGACGCTTGTCAGGTGCTTCGCTGAAGACAAGGCTGCCTTTGTTCGCCCGCTCTCTTGCGATCAACGAAACCGGTCACTCTGTCAGGAAAGGAAGATCGGGCCGGCCTGGTTGAGGCATTCCTAAGGATTCCTGCCAGGCGGTCTTTCTTTGCAAAATGTGCACAAGCCAACCGCTGATTAGTCTCCTGCAGAGTCTTGATCAGCGTTGACGTCAAGTTGGTTGCTTGAGGTTAGCCTGGCCCTCTCTTCCCCACTGACAGGATCCGTGCTGGCCCTGCTCCCCTCCTCTGGCCCTTTGAATCTCCTGAATTCTTCACCAGAGGAAACAGACAGGAGTGTAACGTTCCCGTGGTTCGTCCATGAGGCCAATGTGGAGAAAAGACAGGACACAACCTTTCTCGGGATGGAGCGACCCAGATTGGGGGTCTAAGAGCCCCTTTTATTGAGATAGGGCAAAGGCAGGAGGAGCAATAGCATGTGGTTAAAAACAGTACAATTTCTAATCTACTGCTCAGGGAAGTTCTGTCTATATATGGTCAAATCCTGGGCGTCATTGGTAGGGCACATCTCAGGATGTTATGTTATGCACTATCAGGATGTTATGGAGTTTTAGGAGTTTGTTTTCTCCTGTGTGGTTCAGCGTGGCTCTGCATGCCCTGGTATGAACTGGGCCATGGGTGACCCACACCTACACAAGGAACTATATTACAACACAGGAGGGGCTTCCCAAGGCACACGCCTGTGCCCACTCCCCATCTTCTTTTATCTTGGCTGCTCTGCCTGCAGCTGCTTGGACGGTTTCCTTTTGGCTTCCCTTGCCACCTCTGCCCTCTTGCCCCGATCTCCAGCCCTTCCTTCTCCAGCCCCAAAGACCCCTTGGCTGGTCCTGGTTTCTCTTGCAGATTTCAGCCTAACTTCCCTTGCACAGCCATCAGCTGCTCCCCTGGTGGGTCTCCGTGAGAGTTTCTCCGTCTTCGCTTCCCTCTGCTTCTTCCTTTGGACCAGTCCAAGGTTCTGCAGGGGCTGCCCAAGTGCCCTCCCCCGCCAATGTGGTCTCTCACTGGGCTGACGTGTCATCACATTTCCAACACACATTCTTGTTTTTATGTCCCAGCCCTCCTGCACTCTCTTCCTTCTGCGGATTTTGGTCCATGGGATGTCTCCTAGTATTTTGAACTAACAGAATAAGAGAGTTGGAAGGGATCTTGGAGGTCTTCTAGTCCAACCCATTGCTCGAGCAGGAAAGCCTATACCCTTCTAGACAAATGGTTGTCCAATCTCTTCTTAACCCTCCCCCAACCCCTGATGGACCACCCACAGCTACGAGCCGAGGTGGCGCAGTGGTTAGGGTGCAGCACTGCAGGCACTTCAGCTGGCTGTTATCTGCAGTTCAGCGGTTCTAATCTCACCGGCTCAAGGTTGACTCAGCCTTCCATCCTTCCAAGGTGGGTGAAATGAGGACCCGGATTGTTGTTGGGGGCCATATGCTGACTCTGTAAACCGCTTAGGGCTGAAAGCCCTAAGAAGTGGTATATAAGTCTAACTGCTATTGCTATTGCTATTGGCATGACCCATCAAAACCGCGGTCCACTAAAGCGCGCCCGATCAAAGCGCGTACCTGACGTCATCAGCAGCGCGACAAATAAAATTAAAAATAAATTAAATTAAAATTAAAGCAAGCCGATTCACGTAAAGGTAAGGGTTAGGGTTAGGATTAGGTTAAGGGTTAGGTTTAGGGTTACGTTAAGCGTTAGGGTTAGGTTTAGGGTTAGGTTAAGGGTTAGCGTTAGGTTTAGTGTTAGGTTTAGTGTTAGGCTTAGGGTTAGGCTTAGGGTTAGGTTTAGGGTTAGGTTTGGGGGGGTTAGGTTTAGATTTACGCTTTAATTTTAAGTTTACCGCTCACAGCGTGCTGTTTTCGTTGCGCTGTGATGACGTCACGTACGCGCTTTCGTCAAGCCAGTGGCATTTGCCTGCCTTGAAAGGCTTCCCCAGGGAAAGGGGTGGGTGTGGGACGGAGGGGCCCAAGGAAGCCCCTGGGGGAGTCTTCCAGTGAGGGGGAGGGCGAACTGTGGGGCTTTTGGGCTGCTGAAGGAAAGGGATACGGCAAAGAAGGGTCTTGCAGTGCCAGGCAGGGAAGTCAAGATGGCTCTCCCTTGCTTTCCGCCTGCAGGGTGGCCTCTGGGATGGGGGGACAGGGTGGGGGGGGTTCACCTTGGCTGTCCTCTATAAGAGAGAGTTGGCAACGTCTTCACTTGCTTTCCTTTCTATTCAAGACAGGCACCCGTAAGAGATGATGGGGTCGGATAGTCTCTCTCTCTCTCATTCTCACTCTCTCTTTCTCTCTCTCCTTCTCTTCCCCCTTCTGTCTGCCTGTCTCCTTCTCTTCCTCTCTCTCCCCCTCCCCCCCACTCTGCAACCGGCATGCATTAATGATGGCTGCAGCATTCCACATCATCTGATTGTCACCTGTGACCTTTCCAGATAGCTTCCGACAAGAACTGGGGGAGGCTGGATTTGCATAAATCCAGGCAAAAACAGGCAGCTCACTTAACAATAACAACTGCATTACTTAGCGACAGAAACCCCGGTCCCCACTGTGGTCATAAGTTGGGGACTACCTGTAATAGACTATGCTGGCTTGGGAGTTCTGGGAATTGAGCTCCACGTGTTTTGCCAAGAAACCAGCTCAGACACAGAGAAATAGTTCACCTGATATCCATCCTTCTCCAAGGATGCTACCAAGGCCATAAGTCATGTGTTCCAGTCTCGTTTCACTTCAGCTGAACAAGGTTGCAAGTTGAGGGCCACCCGTAGTTGGAGGCGGCGGCTGCTGCTGTGTGAGAAAGGGAGGGTCCTCCCAGAGGTCATCTGGACCCAGATCTGCCCAGGCGTGGGAAATGCCTGGTGGGAACTTTGCTCTCCTGCCCCGCCAGGCGGCTCTTGGCACCCTGAGAAGACTTTCTGCCAGGGCCCTGCTTTGCCCGGGGGTGTGGGGGAGGCGGGGTGGGTGGGGAACAGGCTTCTCCTGCCCCATGCTTCGGTTGCGGGCGGAGGCCCTGCTGTGGCCGGTGGCCCAGGGGGCTTCCAAAGGGCAAATGTTTAATTTGTCAGAAGGGAATTCTTTTGACAAGGCAGAATAGCCTCATCAGTTACATTAATTATATCCATTACCTTAATTACATTTAAATTAAGATACAATCATGAGAAACACAACTAAAGCTAATTTGCACCAATGTAGCCCTGGAAACCCTTCCCTGGGCCCATGCAGAGCCTGCTTCCCTCAAGGACCCCCGAGGGGTTTGGGGCGCTGCCTTTTCCTCAGAGCCTCCCCACCTCTCAATGCTTCCTCTGAGCCCTCATTCTCCACCCCCCTTTCCTTTTTCACGGAGGAACAATGCAAAAACCATCAAATGAAATGGGCCCCCCATGAGCTCGATGGGGCCAAAGTCCCCACAAGGTGGGGATTTTTTCCCTTCATTTTTGGTGCTTGATTCCCATTCATGCATCCCTCACTCATTCTAGATCAGTGTTTCTCAACCTTGGCGACTTTAAGTCCTGTGGACTTCAACTCCCAGAATTCTGGGAGTTGAAGTCAAAGTCACCAAGGTTGAGAAACACTGTTCTAGATTCTTGTTTCATCACTCAACGCACACACACACACCTTTCCCCACCATCATTCCTTGCCATGGAGCACATATTATCTTTCTACCAGCATTTATCCATTTTAAAACTGTGACGTCCCTGATGCTTGTTTTTTGGGAGAGATGTTTCAGGACCGAAATAGGTAACATCATCAGTGCTGGAAGGGAAGAGGGTGGGGGTGAGGTTGCACCTTCCTTGTTGTGGACCAGAGAAGGCAAATCATTTATTTCCTACAGATAAATCCGTTTGAAGGTATGAGGTATACAAGGATAACAATGAACATAAGCATACCTGATAAGTTGATTGGTGGAATTATGTATCATGGAAAATAGTGATATATATAAATATAAATGGTTGGTCAAAAAATATATCTTTTCTTTCACATGGGGATTATATAAAGGTATACTGATGTTGTAACATAAGTGTAGGCATGCATAGGTATGCTGGAACATGTATAAAACAGCAGTGATGATTAACCATACCATAAGGCAGTGTTTCTCAACCTTGGCAACTTGAAGATGTCTGGACTTCAAGTCCCAGAATTCCCCAGCCAGCGAATGCTGGCTGGGGAATTCTGGGACTTGAAGTCCAGACATCTTCAAGTTGCCAAGGTTGAGAAACACTGCCATAAGGTCAGTAATACAAACTGCTGACTGAAGCACTAAGTAGGGCAGAGGTCACCACTTGCTGACTCTGTAGTATTAAGTAGGGGTCAAAAGTTTGCATGCTAGTAAAAGATTTATTTGCTGACTATGGGCATTCTCTAGGTTCAGAGGTCTACATGGAAGTAAATGAGTTACCATATACCATAGACTTGTACAACCATGATTGGTCCACATAGACCTTGTAACTCCACCCTTTCCTTGTGTATGCTCAATAAAAGAGGCCTCCGGACTCTGCTCCGGGTCGTCTCATCCCGAGAAAGACCTGTGTCCGAGTCTTCCTTCATCATTGGCCTCATGGGCGACCCGCGGAGAAATCAAACAGATAACCAAGAATGTAAGGGAACTATGATTTATTGGAAAAAAAAACAATACTTCGTAACTGAATGTATACTGTACAATGAAAGTGAGGTATTTAGTTATACTAGATGAAAAACCCCAATTAAACCGGATGTATGTTGTGTTTTTAAACTGTTTGTATTGTTCTATGTTCTCCCCCCTGTATGTTATTTTTATTTTATTCGTACTTGTAAGCCGCCCTGAGTCGTCCCCCCCCCCCACCCTGGGATTGGGCGGCATATAAACCCATTAAATTGCTAAATTGCTAAAAATCTGTGATGGTAAATGTTATTCGAGAATATGGATGTTAAAGCGACATGCTGTATGTGATGCTTTTTTTTATTTTTTTTCTGTTTTTTTTTTTTTATTGTCTGTCTGTATTGTCTGTGTAATAAAAATAAAAAAATTATTAAAAAAAAAAAACACAAGATGGTGCCGCCCGATAGCAGTTCAGGGGCATAGCATGTCTGCGTGACTGCCGGTTCCAGTGACCAAGGCCACAAAACCACTACAGGTTCGGCCGAACCGGTAGGAATGCAGCTTTTTTTCTTAGGAAGCACATCCCTTTTCTCCTCTCAGCTCCATTTCCCAGCCTGCCAAGACTCCTCCTGCCCTGCTGGGTGTTGTACAGATGGCCCGATTCTGTGCCATCCTCAGGCCTGGCAAGCAGCCCCATCCATCCTCTTTCAGCAAAGGTTGTCGCCTTTCCCTCCGATTAGGGGAGCGATTCTGGCGGTTTTCCAGGTGTCGTGCCCAGATACGGCACGTTAAACAAGTTGCACAACTGCTCCTGGGGCAAACCACGTCCACATATTAACGTTTTTGAATTACACCATCGACACCTGCAGCCTTACCTTTTTCCAGCATTCTCTCAAAATTATGGCCATTCTTTTTACCCCCCCCCACCCCACCCCATTTCTGCTTGTAGTACTGGTTCCTGCCCTTCCGCATTGCACAATGCTTTAGAACAGTGTTTCTCAACCTTGGCAACTTGAAGATGTCCGGACTTCAACTCCCAGAATTCCCCAGCCAGCGAATGCTGGCTGGGGAACTCTGGGAGTTGAAGTCCGGACATCTTCAAGTTGCCAAGGTTGAGAAACACTGCTTTAGGTCTTCAAACTTGGCAACTGGACTCCAACTCCCAGAATTCAGATGAATTTCTCTTTTGGAATCTTTTTGACGAGCAGAATCAATGCGGGGAAGCCAGTTTCACTTAACAACGGTGGCAAGAAAGGTCGTAAAATGGGGCAAATCTCACTTAGCAAATGTCCCACCGAACAACAGATATTTTGAGCTCAATTATAAGAGCCGAGGTGGCGCAGTGGTTAGAGTGCAGCACTGCGGGCTACTTCAGCTGACTGAAGTTCAGTGGTTCTAATCTCACCGGCTCAGGGTTGACTCAGCCTTCCATCCTTCCGAGGTGGGTAAAATGAGGACCCGGATTGTTGTTGGGGGCAATATGCTGACTCTGTAAACCGCTTAGAGAGGGCTGAAAGCCCCCTGAAGCGGTATATAAGTCTAACTGCTATTGCTAATTATGGTCACAAGTCGAGCACAGTCGGTATTGACTCAGGTATATTCTGGCCCCACATTCCTCCATTGTCCAGGCCTCGGATGTCCCCAAGATGCGTTTCCCAAAAAGGCAGCTGGACTTCCTCGGCCTTTTCCTTTGGAAACCCGAAGCTCCTTCAGTTCTGACTTGAGTGGTGGGAAATGAAAGGTTTTTTTAAAAATTATTATTTTAATTTTATCAATTTCATATATACATTCACAATTATATGATCTCATAACTGTTATTAATAATATGTATTTATAACAATTTTTCCCTACAGTTGACAATATACTTGAAGATTGCTTTTTAACATCCCATAGATCCATCTTATCTTACAACGGTCCTACTTCTTCTTCCCTCCCTCCCTCTTTCCTTCCCTCGTTTCTTCTCTCCTACTCCCCTTCCTTCCCTCCCTCCTTCCCCTTCCCTCCTTCTCTCCTAAATGAAAGTTTTTTAAATCCTTCCTTTCCCCACCAAAGAGGCTTTTCAGCATCCAGAGCTGCATTTCTCAACCCTGGCAATTTGCCTGGCCTTCAATTCTCAGAATTCTGGGAGTTGAAGTCCATAAGGTTAACTTAGCCAAAATTGGAAAAAAAACAAAACAAACCCCCTTTCTCTACATCATATGGGGCTTGGGAGGTGTCCATTTCCTCCAGAAATAGTCCCTCTGTGAAGCAGTCGGCTTCGGGCACCAAATTGGCACCTCGTGAGATGGTTATGGGTGGCGAGAGCCGTCAGATGCAGCCAGTCCTCTGAACCACATTCTCAGCTGGAGCTGACAGGAGCTGCAATTATCTCTTCCCGACTTCCTGTTGATTTGGGAGGACTTGACACAGATAAGGAGTTTGGGCCGAGCCAGCAGAAGGAGAGAGAGAGAGAGCACGGAGGCCGCCTCCTCTTTACATCCTCTCTGCTCTGCCTGCAAAATCCTGCCAAGAACCTACCTGCAAAAGGAGCGGGTGGGGAAGTGACTTTTTACTCCGAGGTCCCTGTGGGCGGGAGGGGGAGAGGTGGCTCACGGCTGGCCCAGTGAGGAAGGGAGGAGGGATCAGTGCCATCACACTTATTTTTTGGGGGGGGAGGGAGGGTGGTAGCTGTGAAAACAGGACATTTTCTTCTGCTGATGTCAAGCATTTATTTAAACTCAGACACACCGGAAAGAGTTTTATTATAATGCAACAGCCTCATCCCAAATGCACCAAAAAGTAGAACCAGTGTATGCGATTTCTCCGCGGGTCGCCCATGAGGCCAATGATGAAGGAAGACTCGGACACAGGTCTCCTCTCGGGATGAGCCGACACGGAATAGAATCCGGAGGCCTCTTTTATTGAGCATACACAAGGAAAGAGTGGAGTCACATGGTCTATGTGGACCAATCATGGTTGTACAAGTCTATGGTATATGGTAACTCATTTACTTCCATGTAGACCTCTGAACCTAAAGAATGCCCATAGTCAGCAAATAAATCTTTTACCAGCATGCAAACTTCTGACCCCTAGTTGATATTGCAAAGTCAGCATGCAAACTTCTGACCCCTAGTTAATGCTGAGAGTTAACCAGTTGTGACCTCTGACCTACTTAGTACTGAGAGTTAACAGTTTGTGACCTCTGGTCTTATGGTAAAGTGATTACTGCTGTTGTATAGTGTTTCAGCACAGCTATGCTATACTGCAACAAGTGTAAACACTGCTTTGGCTGTCTTCACCCTACAGGCTGAATTACAAAACTAACTTATCAGTCAAAAGTCAAGGACTACCTTGTGACGTACCCGTGGCTCGCTCATGAGGCCAATGTGGAAAAAAGACAGGACACAATCTTTCTCGGGATGGAGCGACGACCCAGATTGGGGGTCTGAGAGCCCCTTTTATTGAGATAGGACAAAGGCAGGAGGAGCAATCAGCATGTGATTTAAGACAGCCTGTCAAACTACAATTGCTAATATACTGCTCAGGGAAGTTCTGTCTATATATGGTCAAATCCTGGTCAGGTTGTTTTATCTTTTGGGACTTGTTTTTTCCTGTGTGGTTCAGCGTGGCTGCGCATGCCCTGTTATGCACTGGGCCATGGGTGACCGCCACACCTACACAAGGAGTTATATGACAACACTACCTTCCATTTTCTCCATGTAGAAGAATTGCCATCTTACTGCAGCCAAGAAAAATCACTGAGTTGGGCAGCATATTAATAAGAGAGGTAGTCCTCTACTTACAACCAACTTTTCTAGTGACCATTTGAAGTTACAACTGCACTGAAAAAAAAGCGACTTATGACCGTTCTTCACAAAAACCGCTGGAGCATCCCTGCGGCCATGCGATCAAAATTCAGAGGCTTGGCAACTGGCATGTACCAATGGCGGCTGCACTCTTCCGGGGGGGTCACATGATCCCCATTTTGTGTCCTTACCAGAGCCGAGGTGGCGCAGTGGTTAAATGCAGGCTACTCAGCTGACTGCAGTTCAGCAGTTCGGCTGTTCAAATCTCACCGGCTCAGGGTTGACTCAGCCTTCCATCCTTCCGAGGTGGGTGAAATGAGGACCCGGATTGTTGTTGGGGGCGATATGCTGACTCTGTAAACCGCTTAGAAGGGGCTGAAAGCCCTATGAAGCGGTATATAAGTCTAACTGCTATTGCTATTGGCTTCCACCAAGCAAAGTAGGGATTTGTCTATCCCGATTGGGCGTGGGAAGAGAGATTTACTAGAATAGGACAGCAGTCGTGAAGGCAGAGGCTGACTCTGCAAAACCTCCCCCTCACTCTAATCCAATTCACACGCAAATCTCCACATCCCCCTCAATTAGAAGTCAAGGTCCTATTCGGATACGATGGATGAAACTCATTTCATTCACAGCGGCTGCCTTGTTTTCAACTGGGGGGGGGGGACACCCAGAGCCCCCTAAGCGCGATATGGGCGCCCGGGCCAATCCCCTGAGTTCATAGGCCACGGCTGGACGCGCAGACCCCACCACGCAAGAAACATTTATTTACGCAAGGGGGGGGGGAAAGCACCTGGGGCTAATCCTTGACTTACAACCCACAATTGAGCCCCAAAATGTTCATTGCTTAGCAAGTGAGCGTTCCTCCATTTCACGACCTTTCTTTCTTGTCTCCGTTGTTAAGTGAATCCGAAGGTCAATGACCCAGCTGCTACTCTCCACCTGGTCGGGCCAGCCTGTGGAAGCTGTTGCCTGGGGCGTGGCCGCTGTGGATGCTGAGCCGCAGGTGAGAGCTGAGTGACAGGTGGGGACCAAAGGGGGAGGAACTGCCCTAAAAGGACACGACATGACCCTGCACCAGAAGGGGCCCTGAACACCCCATGGATGGGTAAGACCCTCTTCAAAAGCCCACCATAGACGAACTCCAACGTCATCAGCCCCCCACCCATTCCCTAGGGCAGTGGTTCTGCTGGCTGGAGAATTCTGGGAGTTGAAATCCACAAGTCTTAAAGTTGCCAAGTTTGGGAACCACTGCCCTAGAGTCCCACCCACCCAACAGGAGCCCCCACCGGGGCAGCCCCCCTCTGAACCCTCCCCCATTAAACTGCAGGTCCACGAGGGGCTCCTCCTTCCAGAAAGGCGGCGGGAGAAGCGGGGTTTCGTTTGGGTGCCTGCCCATCAGTGACCCCTGAAGTGGGAACCGAGGGACCCCGGGGCTCCTCCGGGGGGAAGGAGGAGGAGCGGCGGCACCCACGGGGGTCGGAAGAGCCACCGCGCCCCTGCAGAGCTTGGACGGGGCGCGGAGCCGGGGGAGCCGGCCTTGGAGGGAGCTTTGCTGAGGACCCCCTCATCGCCCCCTGCGATTCCGGGGGGATAGGCTGGAGAGGGGCTCCCTTGGGGCGGGCTGGCCGGAGGACTCGGGGCATCTCGGCTTGTGCGAGCGGAGGAAGCCACGATGCTTCGGGAGCAAAAGAGGGGCGGAGCGCGTCCCTTCCACGTGGCCCGAAGCCCCGCCCACCCAGGAGGAGGCGCCCCCAGTCGGCCGCCTTTGTGACGTCACGGGGCTTCCAGAAGCCTCCCGCGGGCTTTCCTTTGGAAGTCAAAGCGGAGCGCCGGCAGCCAATGGGAGCGGCGCGCGCGGGGAGGGAAGGCCCGCGCGGCTCGCCCACTCCCCCCTCCCCCGTCTCCTAGAAACCAATGCCAGCGGAGAATGGGCGGGACCGGCGGCGGCGAGGCCAATGGGGGCCGAGGAGCGCGGCCCTTCTCAGGAGGCGGGCGGGGGGGGGGCGTGGCCGCTCGGCCTTCCCCTCTTCTCCAAAGGGAATGGGCCCCGGGTCGAGACGGGCGGCGCCCGAAGCCAATAGGACGCTGGGGGCGGCGCGGGGCGCGCCGTTGCTAGGCGAGGGCGGGCTCCCGGTCCGCTAGTTGCCCCGGCTCGGCCGAGCGGGCGGCGGCGGCGGAGGAAGGCCAGCGCGGGCGGTGAGTAGCAGCGGCGGCGGCGGCGGCGGCTGCGGAGGGAGGGGGGTGGCGGGCTGGGCTGAGCTGTTCCGGCGCCGCCTCCGCCTCGGCAGGTGCCGTCGGGGGGAGGCGGGAGGGGCGGGGGCGGCTCCGGCGCTTCTCTCGGCATTCCTCGCCTGCCGCGCTCGCCGACGCTCCGCCATGCCCGCCGTCCTGCTCTTCTGGAGCCGCCTGGAGAGGTAGGGCGCCGGCCTCCCCCGACGCTGCTCCGGAGACCCTGCCGCCTCCCCGCCCGCCTCGCCCCGCAGGCTGCCCTGCCCGCACCGATGACCTCTAGGGACCCCGCGGCGGCGGCGGAGACGGGCTGCCTTCCCCGGGGGCCGCGAGTGGGGGGGGGGGGTCGCCGCGCCGCCTCTTACTTTCCAGCGGCGCTTCCCGGCCGGCGCTGGGGCGGGCGAGGGGTCCCGGCGGCGGGCGAGCCCGGGGGTCGCTGTCCCGGGGCCCCTCCCGGCGGGTGGGGGCCGACTCCCCTCCTGGGCGGGGGGCGCCGGGGGACCCGCGAGGCTCAGGCAGCCCCCAGGCGGTCCGCGGGGCGGGGGCGGCGGCTGCCTCGGGCTGGAGGGTCGCCTTTGCCCCGCGCGCCCCGCGGAGCCCCCCCGTTGTAGGTGCCCCTTCTCTGACCTGACCCCCCCCCCTGCGGGCGGCTGTGCGTGTCCGCGAGTGTTGGGGGCCTCGGGAGCTGTTGCCCACCTGCCGCGGAGGTTATTTCGGGCTCCTGAGCTCATCCGTTAACTTGGGGAATTCTTGCTTTCGGTGTCAGCAGCGCTGCTGGCGTCACTCGCCGCCTCCCCCGGGCAGCAGCCCAGCCGCCCGGAGGAGATTGGCAGCCCCCCCCCCCCCCCGTCCTCCGGAGCCCTGGCTCTGCTGGGGAGCAGCCGGGAACCCCGGGAGGGTCTGGCCCCCACGAGTGGGCGCCGTTGTGGGTGCTGGGTGGGAGTGGGGTCTCCGCAGAGAATGCCTTGGCTGCCTTCTTTGGCGCCCCTGGGTGCCCCACTCTGATTGCAGCGCCCATCATCCCCAGCCTAAGCTGGAGTGCGATAGTGGGGCAGGTGATTGCATGGAGGGTGGGGATGAATGGGTCCAAAAGGGACAATGTCGGATTGGAAGATGTGCTGTGGGCTGGCAGACAGGTGTGTGTGTGTGTGTGTGTAGGTTTTCCTACCCCCCCCCCCCAAATTTCTGAAATCCAGCAAAATGGTGAATTCAACTCCCGTGAGCGTTTTCGGGTGCCCCTTTCCGGCCTTTGGTGCCCCAATGAGAGAAGGTGGGGAGGTTCAGTGGGACCCTGGAGCTGGGGAGGGAGGGGAGGGGGTGCAGCTCTGCTTGGCTTCACTGTCTCCAGAGGTGGGTTTGGGGGGGGGTCTCTGCAGTGCCGCCAATGGAGCCTCCACCCCAAGCATCCTCAGCTGGCTGGGCCGGAGATGGTCCGAGCTTGGCTGGCCCTCGTCAGGCATCACCTTCCTGGCCTTGGGATGCCAGTCGTTGCAATCCCCAGCCTCCTCCGTGCCTTCGGGCAGCCCTTCCCTGCGGTGGCGGGCTCCCATTTGGGAGTTTTTTTAAAAATAGCCTGCCACCATCGCAAGATGTCTCCGTCTCACAGCTCCGTCCTCTGCCGTCTCTGCCGGTACATGCTGGCAACATGTCCCTGCGTGAACCCCGGGCTGAGCGCTCGCTCGCTCGAGGAAGGGTTCTCGTAAGGCAACCTGCTGGCGTCTCGTCTGTGGAGAAGAGCCTCTCTCTGGCTGGCAGGCTTCCGCTACTTCTGCTGCCGGCGGCGGTGGAAGTGGCGATGGCCGGGAGAGGCTGCGGGGTCCCGTCTGCTTCCCCCGCCGGCCTCCTTGTGGGCAGGAGGAGGCTGTCCGGGCAGGGCCCACGTGGTGCCCTTCAGAGGCCAGCTCCGCCGGTGCCGCCCCTTGTCCGCTGACCTGGGTCTCTCCCTCCCTCCCTGGTGCAGGAACAAGGAGTCCACGGCCGGCCCGGTCTCGGCCATGGGGAAGGACTACTACAAGGCCCTGGGCATCCAGTCGGGGGCCAACGAGGATGAGATCAAGAAGGCCTACCGCAAAATGGCCCTGAAGTATCACCCGGACAAGAACAAGGACCCCCACGCGGAGGACAAGTTCAAGGAGATCGCCGAGGCTTACGACGTGCTGAGCGACCCCAAGAAACGGGCTGTTTACGACCAGTACGGAGAGGAGGGTAAGCGGGACTCAAAGGCTTCTCCCCGGACCCCGCGGCAGCCCCTCCCCATTCACTGTCAGGAGAGGGGGAGGGCTCTCGAGGTCAGGGGGGGGTAGATACAGTCCCCTTTCTGCCTGGGGTCCCTGGACGGGATTGACAGGGGGTCCTGGCTCCTTCTGCCTGGGGTCTTTGCAGGATGAGCCTGAGGGAGGAGGGTGGCCGGCATCTCCTGCTTCCTTTTCAGTCCATGTTGCTCTGTGTGTGTGTGTGTGTTTGTGTTTGGACCTGAAGAGCCTTTCCCAATTTTAGTAATCCTTTCCTAAGCTATCCTGGGCCGTGTGGCAACTTTTGGCAGGCTGTTTTGTTATCGTTACCCGGCAGCCGGGAATAACTTACGAGCCCAGCAAAAAAATCCAGGGACGAAATAAACAAATGGGGGACTCGGTGGCCAGAATAGTTCGGGGCCTTCTGCATTTGCTGCAGGAGGAAAGAATTTGGGGCACAGTTGTCTGTCCTGGAAGCTTCCTTCCTTGCAAATAAGCACATTGCAAATATCTGATCTCTTGTGCATTTTGCAGGGTTTGAGAAGCGGGAGGGAGTGTGGGGGGGGGGCAGCAGGCAGAGTCTCTGGGGGAGCAAGAGAGGCCACCGAGGCCACTGTGGGACCCTCCCCTCCCAGGGCTCCTTGGCTCCTTTTCCTGCTCCTGGCCTTTTGGGGAGCAGGCAGCTCTTAGGGGTGGAGGGCTCCTGGGGGGACGGGGGGGAGCCAGAAGCCTGGGGGGGGGGAAGTAAAGTTGGCCTCTTCCCTGGGAAAGTTTTTTTTTGGGGGGTGGGTGGGGGCGCTTCCATCAGGGTCTAAAAATAAACCCCTTTGCTCTCATCTGTGAGTGGGCGTTCTAATTATGTCGGAGCAGTGACTGACAAGGCCTGATTGCTCCTGTCCGAGGTCCACCAAGAATTGAGGTGGGGGGGGGGGAGAAATCCATTCACACATTTCTCAGAAGAATTTAGTCAGCAAGGAGTGAGAGTTGAATGGAGAATGTGCCCCCCCCCCGTCCCAATTTAGCCTGTTAATCAGAGAATGCCCACAGGAGGGGTGGGGGGGGGGAGGAAACAGTTTGGTCACAAAGTGGGAGCATTATATTATTAGTGGCAGCCCCTCCCCTCCCTTTGCCCCTCCCCTTTTTCCAGCTGAGTGCTCCCTCCCCTCAGAGGGGGGGGGGGCTGCTGTTTCTGCTCCACTCTTATTAGAAGCCGGCAGCTGCTGAAACAGCTTCCAGGAATGGCTGCCCCCATCTCCCTCCTGGCCTTCTGCCCCCTGCTTGCCCTGAGAATCCGTGGGCTCTGCTAGGGAAGCCCCCTTTTAAATGGGAAGCTGGGCTGGGAGAAAGAGCGGAGAGGGGGGGGGGGCTTCAAGAAGCAACGGGTGGGAAGCCACCGGGAATTGAGGAGAAACTTCCTAACAGTCAGGACAATTAACCAGTGGAACTGCTTGCCACCAGAAGTTGTGGGTGCTCCATCACTGGAGGGTTTTAAGAAAAGACTGGGCAGCCGCTTGTCTGAGATGGTAGAGGGTCTCCTGCTTGAGCAGGGGGCTGGACTAGAACAGTGTTTTTCAACCTTGACAACTTGAAGTCCTGTGGACTTCAACTCCCAGAATCCCCCAGCCAGCATAGCTGGCTGGGGAATTCTGGGAGTTGAAGTCCACAGGACTTCAAGTTGTCAAGGTTGAAAAACACTGGACTAGAAGACCTCCAAGGTCCCTTCCAGCTCGATTCTGATTCTGATTCCCCCTCTGGGGTGCTCTTGGGGTTATCTCAGAGTCCTTTTCTTGGGTGATTTTGTGAGATAAAAACCCAATTATTAAATCCTCAAAACACGGGGACAAGCCTGATTCACAATTCAAAAAGGTTTATTTACAGAAAAATAAAAAGCGTTTGCAAAGACAAGTCTCCCAAGCGGATCGAATACAAGGAGAGCAGAGAATAGAATTCAAACAATACATTTTATAGAGTCTAGTCGTAAGAAACTCCCCCCCGCCCACTTCCTGCTCATTCATTGATGCCGTTCCTTTCGTCATTCCATTTTCTAAACTAAAGGGTCAACTTGACAATTTCTTGAGAGATGCGCCTATCTCTTATTTGGTTTTTTTCCGGTGCCTTTTTGCCTGAGGAGATGGCTTCCTGTCTAACTTGTACGTAGGCGCCTGTAAATGGCTTGGAATGACAAAGGTTATCTTGTCCTGTTTAGTTAGCAAAAACACAGTAACTTATTACACATTTTAGGCAAGGATATAATGGCTTATACATTTAACATTGTAAAAGAATAGGAACGTAACCACCTAACATTTTATAAAAGGGTAACTCAATATCATTTTCTCCAATTTGGATCAAAGCCCCCCCTTGATGCAAAAAAGGACAGAAGCTCTGTGTTGATGCTCTGGGGCCGCCTTCTGGATGCCCGCCCAAAGGTCTCCTGGTCTTTGCCACTGATTGAAAGACAAAATCCAGAACTTCATAGACGGAGCGATTCCCTCCCGCGCATCCAGGCCAACTCAGAAGGATTTGATCCCCTGATTTGGCTTCTCCCTCGTTCTTTGGCGGTTGAGCAGAGATTGCCGTGCAGCACCGGCCATCCTGGCTTCAGGGGACGGGGCCTTCCTCTTCCACGAACCTGGGCTGGGTCCTTGCGGGAGGTTTCCTTAGAGTCTGACTGGCCCAGACCCTCACGATCAGCCTCCCCTGTCCGAAATGGCTCCGTAGTCTTCACTCTTGACCCCTGGGTTTCAAAACTTAACGGGAGAGACCAGCCCAGCGGTATATGAACAAACAATCAGGACAGAGCTGGAAGGGACCTTGGAGGACTTCTAGTCCAACTCCCTCCTCAAGCAGGACACCATATTCTATCTGAGACAAGTCCAATCTCTTCTTAAAACCCTCCAGTGTTGGAGCACCCACAACTTCCTGTGGCAAGTCGTTCCTCTGGTTAATTGTTCTAAGTGACAGGAAATTCCTCCTTAATTCGAGGTTGCTTCTCTCCTTGATTAGTTGCCTCCGTGGTTTCTTCGCCTGCCTTCAGATGCTTTGGAGAAGAGGTTGCCCCCCCCCTTCTCTGTGACAGCCCCTCAAATATTGGGACATACCTATCCTTTCACCCCTCCTTTATTTGTCTGAAATGGTTCAGGGTCTTCTGCTTGGGCGGGGGGACGGGGAGGGGTGGACTAGAAAACCTCCCAACCTTTTTTGTTGGGTGTGCAATCCCCGTTTTCCTGCTGGTGGCCGAGAGGCCGGTTGTGGGACTTGGTGGTCGAGGGGCACAGCAGGTTCTGGGGCTGGAGCAGGGGAAAATTGAGGCTGGGCCCCTGCTTCTGCCCCCCCCCCCCCCGGATGGTGCGGACTGTTGGTGGCCAAGGGCCTCTGTGGCTTTTCTTGCCACTGGTCGAAGCAGCCTCTCTGACGGTTCCTCCCTTTGGTTCTCTTTCAGGACTCAAAACGGGTGGGGGTCCCTCTGGCCCTTCTGGCAACACCTTCCACTACACCTTCCACGGAGACCCCCATGCCACGTTCGCCTCCTTCTTTGGGGGCTCCAACCCCTTCGACATCTTCTTCAGCAGCAGCCGGTCCAGGGTCTTCAACGGCTTCGACCACGAGGACATGGATGTGGACGACGACAGCGACGACCCCTTCAGCGCTTTCAGCCGCTTCGGTTTCAACGGTCTGAACGGGGTCCACCGGCGGCACCCGGAGCCCATCCACATGCGCCGGAAGGTGCAGGATCCTCCCGTGGTCCACGAGCTGAAGGTTTCTCTGGAGGAGATCTACCACGGGGCCACCAAGCGGATGAAGATCACCCGCCGGCGGCTGAACCCGGACGGGCGAACGATGCGGACAGAGGACAAGATCCTGAACATCATCATCAAGCGGGGCTGGAAGGAAGGCACCAAGATCACCTTCCCCAAGGAGGGAGACGCCACCCCTGAAAACATCCCGGCTGACATCGTCTTCGTCCTGAAGGACAAGCCACACGGCCACTTCCGGCGCGACGGGACAAACATCATCTACACGGCCATGATCAGTCTTAAAGAGGTGGGTCCTTGGCTGGAGGTCAGGGGGATGGGACGGGTCTCTCGGACGCAGGGCGCTGAGGCCAGGGGGCCGGGCAGACGGGCAGTCAGGAAGTTTGGTTTAGAAATAGAGAAGTTGAGGGACGCGGTGGCTCAGTGGCTGAAGCGCTAAGCTTGTCGATCAGAAAGGTCGGCAGTACGAATCCCCAGCGTCGTGTAACGGAGTGAGCTCCCGTGACTTGTCCCAGCTTCTGCCAACCGAGCAGTTTGAAAGCACGTGAAAAATGCAAGTAGAAAAATAGGGAACCACCTTTGGTGGGAAGGGAACAGTGTTCCGTGTGCCTTCGGCGTTGAGTCATGCCGGCCACATGACCACGGAGACGTCTCCGGACAGGGCTGGCTCTTCGGCTTTGAAACGGAGATGAGCACCATCGCCCCCTAGAGTCGGGAAAGACTAGCGCAGATGTGCAAGGGGAACCTTTCCCTTGAAGCTGATGGAAGACATTGAGGATTGACCTAGGGGACAACGGATTGTCTCTCTGTTGGCTCTCCTGGGCCCTGGCTCACTTCCTTGGTTCATCTCCTGCCTCCCATGGGAGAAAGGGCAGACCGGGGGGGTGCAAGATTTGGGGTGCCCAGCAGTTTGTCTCCTGTGTGAGGGACTAGTGGCCCTCTGGGCCGGGGATCTGAAGGGTCCAGGAGGGGGGGACCAAAGCCAGCGTGCTCTGAGGGTCAGTGATGCTCCTCAGCCCTCCAGGTCATGGTTGCCCCACTGGACCCCCTGGCCTTTCTCTGAAGACCATCTGGGAAGCTTCTCGAAACGTCTTCAGAGAAAAGCCAGAGAGTCCAGTGGCCTCGTGAAAAAGCCCCTCCGGGACCATCATGCTGGGCTCCTCTCGGACAAGCTGGGAGAGCCGAGTCAGCCCCCTTCCCCAGCGTGGCCAAGGCGGAGCTTCAATCGGGACCTCCCATCAAGTTCTCTCTTGGCCACGTTGGAGAAGGGGGGCTGACTGTCCCCAAGGTTTTAGGAGAAGCCGGCCTCTCTTCGCCTCCCCTGCCCTCCAGGGGGTTTTAGCCAGGGGTCTCCACTCTAGGGCAGTGTTTCTCAACCTTGGCGACTTTAAGTCCTGTGGACTTCAGCTATGCTGGCTGGGGGATTCTGGGAGTTGAAGTCCACAGGACTTAAAGTCGCCAAGGTTGAGAAACACTGCTCTAGGGGGGGGCTCAGAGTCCGCCCCCCACTCGGGGCCCATTCGTGCCTTTCCCCCCTTCGTTCCAAGGCCCTTCAGGGGGCAAGGAGGGGGCACCGATGGGCTTCCTTGGGCCCCACTTTCCCCCAAAGTAGCCCTCGGGTGAAGAAAAAGAAATCCCTCCCCCCACCCCCCACCCCGGAACAGTGGCCAAGGGGCGCACGCTGGCTCTTCCCTTCCCCACCCTTGGCTGAATGTCCAGTAGCTGCTCCTAAAAAGATTGGCCAAGTGTGAATTTTTCCGCTTGTGTGAGAGAGACGCTTCCGTTTGCGCCACCTGCACACACACACACACACACCGTCCCTCAGTGGGGCTCAGCCCCCCCCCCCAGCTCTGCTTCTAGAGAATGGAGGCGGTGCTTGCATTTTTAGGAGCGGGAGGGCGCCTGTACGATGGGCCTCTGGTGTCCATGGAGCCCCTTAAATTAATCAGTCAAGAGGGTGGAGTACAGTAGTCCTCAACCTGTGACCATGGTACAGCCCCCTATTTATGTTGCTAAGTGAAACACTTGCTAGCTTCTTTGTCAAAAAGTCACAGAAGGGGATCATTGCAACCGTCATAAATACGAGTCAGTCGCCCAGCGTCTGAATTTTGATCATGTGATCGTGGGGACACCCGCAAGGCTCGTAAAGTTTGAAAAACGGTCCTCTTTTCAGTGCCGTTATAACTTTGAACCGTCACTGAATGAACAGTTGTAAGACAAGGACTACTTGTCCTGCAGCCCCCTCCCTCCCTCCCCTCGGCCTCTGGGATCTTCTCCCTGCTGTTGCCCTTGGGGGGGGCGGGGGGCGTCCCAGCCACATCCAGAGGGGGAAACCCTCGTTCTCCTGAACTGCTCTCCACTCCCACAAACTCCTCGCATCCTCCCGGACTCCCCAGCGCCCCCTCCTAACCAGGGAAGGGAGTCCGGCAGGTGGGGGACCAGGGAAGGTTAAGGGGCCCCCGGCTCCTCTGCAGCAGCTCCTGGGTCCCCTGTGCTTGACCCTTCCTCTTGCTCAGAGAAGTGAGGGACTGCGGAGCTGCTACCCCCCCCAGCCATTCCGGCCCTCTGCCCAGTGGCCTTTGGCCAGGTGGCCACAAGGGAGAACGGCTAGACCTGGCCGGACAAGAAACGAGGCTTCCCAGCTGGGGAGGGAAGAGATTTCCTACCTAATCCTGATGCTGAGATGGGACTCGCCATGTGCGGCTGAAGGGAGGGGGGGGGTGGCAGGAAGAATTGAAGGGAGGGGTGGGAGGCAGTGGGGAGGGGGGGGGCTTTCTGGGCAGCCGTTTGAGCCTCAGGAACTTTTCTCTGTGCAGAAATGAGACGCCAGGTGGTCCCAAAGCCCCCGGAAAGATGCATTGAGGATCTCTAAGCCAGTGTTTCTCAACCTTGGCCACTTGAAGATGTCTGGACTTCAACTCCCAGAATTCCCCAGCCAGCGAATGCTGGCTGGGGAATTCTGGGAGTTGAAGTCCAGACATCTTCAAGTGGCCAAGGTTGAGAAACACTGCTCTAAGCGGTTTCCCTGATCCTTCCTCACCTGCAGACAGAATCTTGCCAAACTGAAACAGGTTATATTTGTGCCATAAAACACCCACCCTGGGAACTCTTAGGGAGGAGCTGTCTTCCCTCTCTTTCTCCCACTTAAGTTTATTCATCCCCATCAGGATCCAAAAACTGAAAAAAAGACACGTTGTGAGTCTTCCAAGTAGATTTTTTTAAAAAAATATGGTTCCTCGCCCATAGATGGAATCTTGCCAAACCGAAGCGTGCTTAACACTCCCGTAAGGCATATGGAACTGTTAAGGAGGCGCCTTCTTCACCCTCTTTCTCTCGCACAAAGTGTCTGAACCGAGTTGCCGCTCGCTCCTCCTCCCTCTCCGGAATCCAGGCCACATTCCATCACAGAGAGGAGCCTTTTGGAGGCCAGGGGGTCAAAACGGAGGCACTGGTGGCCGTCTGGTTTGGGTCAGCTGATTCATCTTGCCGAGGACCTCAAGATGGTCCAGGAGGCGGTTGAGGACAGGCCCTCCCGCCTTCGTCGGGCGTGAGAGTCTCCTCCCAGGGGCTTTTGGGGTGAGCTGGGCTGCAGAGCACGACCTCTCAGCCTGCCCTTCCTTCCTTCCCAACCTGGTGCTCGCTTTTTGGCAGCCGAGGGGGTCAGCTGTGGGCAGAAAATAACCCAGCGTTGGGCCCTCCTGGGCCTTGTGGAAGTTGGCAGGAGCAGCAGGACTCCAAAGTTTCCACTTCTGGAAGTCGGCCCAGGCAGGAGAAGGGAGAAGGCCTCTGTGGGGCTCCTGCACTGGATTGGATTGGATTGGATTTATTACATTTATATGCCACCCTTTTCCCTGAAGGGGACTCAGGGCGGCTCACAATTCAGTCAAGGAATTCAGTCAAGACTGGCACTGCCAGTCTTGCCCACCACTTGCCCGGACAGGCTGTGAAGCCCGCAGAAGGCTGGTGCCCTAGTTCTGCCTATTCCCACCCCCACCCCCTGCCCCAAAGGCCTGGGGCTATAGGAGGCCATCAAGACTCATCCTCATATGGCAGGTCTCCCCAAACTTGGCAACTTTAAGGGAAGAAGGAAGGGGAAGGAGAGGAAGGAAGGAAGGAAGGAGAGAAGGGAGGGAGGGAGAAAAGGAGGCGGTGTTACAACAGGCGCGAGGGAGGGTAAATAAAGCAACACAAAATGTATATTATAATCTTATTAAATGGAATAACAAATGTATAAGAATGACAAATGTAAAGAATAACAACAATTATGTCAATGTATAGTTTAAAATGATATGTAAGAATTAAAAAAAAATTTGGCAGAAGAGGGGGGAAAAAAGAAAGACTTATCTTCATATGACAGAGGCCTTCAAAGTTGGCAACTTTAAGACTTGTGGACTTCAACTCCCAGAATTCTCAGAGCTGGCTGGAGAATTCTGGGAGTTGAAGTCCACAAGTCTTAAAGTTGCCAACTTTGAAGGCCTCCGTCATACGGTCTTGCCTGCAGGGCTTAAGGGTGACCTGCTCCAGCTGTTCCCTGTGGCCGCCTCATCCCCTCCCTCTTCTCTCCTCTCTCCGGCAGGCCCTGTGCGGCTGTACCGTCAACATCCCCACGGTGGACGGGCGCGTCATCCCCTTGCCCTGCAGCGACATCATCAAGCCGGGCACCGTGAAGCGGCTGCGAGGGGAGGGGCTGCCTTTCCCCAAGGTGCCCTCCCAGCGCGGAGACTTGATTGTGGAGTTCAAAGTCCGCTTCCCCGACAGAATAGCCCCCCAGACCCGCCAAATCCTTAAGCAACACCTGCCCTGCTCCTAGAGATGCCAGGCCGGGCATCGCCTGCCCACCTCACGCGCTCTCTCTCTCTCTCTGCCAGCCAGCTCGCTCTCTGAGTAGCAGCCACGCTTCATGCTGTGCCACGTTGCACCTGGCCCTGGGGGCACCCTCCTGCCTCTGGCTGCGAGCCACGTCCTCCTCCTCCTGCGAGGGGTCCTCTCTGCCCCGACCCCCCTCCTCCTCTGGCAGCTTGGCTCTTCGAGAGGTCCCCGTTTTTGGATCTGGTGTCCCTGCTTTGCGTGAGTCTCGGGGGGCCAAAGCCGGGGAGGGTCTCCCCAAATTTTGCCAAGGACACCAGAGCCCTGTAAATAGAAGCCCTTCCTCTTCTGCTTCCCTGCTGGCTCTGTCTGGATTGTGCCTCCCCAGAGCAGCCGGTGGGGGCCAACCTCGTCCTACACGCCAGGAGCCGGAATCCCCTTTCCTGTTTTGGGCACCGAGGAGGCCCCCCTCCGCGTCCCTCCCGTTTCTGTGCACACAGAGACCCTGCGATGTTGGCCAGACAGACCACCTCCAGCAAGCGTTGGGGTCACAACAAGGACCCGCCATTCAAGGGTGCTTCGGACTTTGTATTCGAATAGAACCTTCATGAGGACTAACCTCTTCTCGGCTGTGTTGGCTTTTCATCTGGATCCTGGGGAAGGGCTGGCGGGAGTGGCCCCGGACGGCTCCCTGGGGAAGGGGAGAAGGAAGGTGGGCTGCCCGGAGGCTGGGAGGGGGTCTTGATATCGTCTGATGCTGGTGGGGGGGGGAGGGGTGTTGTGTGTTTCCTGGGAGGTGGGCGAAGGGCTGTGGGCACCGGGGTGTGTGTGTCGAGAGGCCGCCTTTATTTTCACTTTTCAGAGGGAGAATTTTCAAGAAACGTTTCTTCATCTTTTGACGAGGATTATGCTGTGTTTTGGGCCAGGGCTGGCAGGGGGGCTGGGTCTGGGTCTGGGGGGGGGGGCTTCAGGGGAGGGGAGATACAGGGGAGGGGAGATAAGGGCCCGAGGGGCTTTACAAGAGGACATCTTCCCATCTTCTCCCCCCCTCTTCCCCTCCCAAGTTCAAATCTTGGGTCAAGACTCTTTTTTTGGGGGGGGGGATTTCCACCCACCCTTTTTTAGTCTGAATTTTCTCTTGACTGAAACTTAAGAGGTGCTTCCTTGGGGGTCCCCTCAGTCTCTCCCTGCCAAGGACCCACCGGGTTGACCCTCCTTTGGGCTGGGTGGGGGGGAGCCGAGGGGGCGCCCCCAGCCACTCCCTGTATAGTGTACACAACCGAAAGCTTCCCTCCCGATGGTTTGGGACCCCCGGGAATGGCCAACTACCTACATCCTTGAGCCCCCCCCCCTTTCCCTTGCTCCCTTCCTTTCTTTGGGCACCCTCCGGGGTGAGTGTGTGTGAGTGTGTGTGTGTGTTTTCCCACTACGTGGGCTGCTGACCCGGCGGCAGGCCGAGATGAGGGAGGGTGGGGGGGGGCATTCCTTGCTAGGTGCCCCCATTTCAGGGAGACCCTGGGTGGTTTTATAGCGTTTTTTTGGATCTTCTCCTTTTGTAATGTCCTGTATTAATATTTAAAAAAAAAATAAAGTATTTTAAAAACAGGGGGTTGTGTTGTCTGTGAAGCTCCAGGATGACCCCCCCCCCCGACTCTTGCGAGGAGCCCTGCAGGGAGAGCCCCCCCCCCACGAGGCTTCTCAGGCGCTGGCTGCCCTGTGGGGGGGGGGCAGCTGTCACCCCCACAGAGAAGGGCTGGCCGGGCTCTTTGCAAGAGGGGGGCACAGGACCCCTCCCCCTCTGCCCCCCCCCCCCAGGCTGAGTTGGGGCATCTTTTGTCATCAAACGCCAAATTCTCACGGAAGTGCCTTTGCGAAGTCCTCAGCTTACAACAGTTCATTTAGTGCAGTGTTTCTCAACCTCGGCAACTTGGAAGATGTCCGGACTTCAACTCCCAGAATTCCCCAGCCAGCGAATGCTGGCTGGGGAATTCTGGGAGTTGAAGTCCGGACATCTTCCAAGTTGCCGAGGTTGAGAAACACTGTCTTAGAATCCCCCTGGTCACGTGGTCAGAAATCAGAGGCATGGCAAATGGCTCACACTTATGACGGTCGCAGGGTGTCCCAGGCTCACGTGATTTGATTTGATTTTGATTTTGATTTTATTAACATTTGTAGGCCGCCCTTTTCCCTGAGGGGACTCAGGGCGGCTCACATAAAATCAGGGAGGGGAAGTACAAACAGTGACATAGACACATATAATAAAAGTAATAAGCAACATACATTCATCATTCGGGAGGGGCAACTATCCATGTCCCCAGGCCTGACGGGCTAGCCAGTTCTTGAGGGCTGTGCGGAAGGCCTGGACGGTGGCGAGGGTACGAATCTCCACGGGGAGTTCGTTCCAAAGGGTCGGGGCTACTACTGAAAAGGCTCTCCTCCTTGTAGTTGCCAGCCGGCACTGGCTGGCTGATGGAATTCGGAGGAGGCCCAATCTATGAGATCTAATTGGTCGCAGGGAGGTGATTGGCAGGAGGCGGTCTCTCAAGTATCCAGATCCACTACCATGCAGGGCTTTATGAGTGACTAATAGCACCTTGAAGCGCATCCGGAGATCGACAGGTAGCCAGCGCAGCTCGCGGAGGATAGGTGTTATGTGGGTGAACCGAGGTGCACCCACGATCACTCGCGTGGCCGCGTTCTGCACTAGCTGAAGTCGCCGGATGCTCTTCAAGGGCAGCCCCATGTAGAGCACATTGCAGTGATCCCCTTTTGCAACCTCCTGACAAGCCCGGTTCACTTAACAGCCATCTTTCTAACTTAACGGCTGCAGTGATTCACTTAACTACCGTGGCAAGAAAGGTTGTATAAAGGGGCAAAATTCACGTAGCGGCTATCTTGCTTAGCTGCACGGAAATCTTCGGTTCAGTTGTGGTCATGCGTTGAGGACCACCTCCACCGAGTGTCCTCAGACCCCCCCCACCTCTTCCGCCTGGTCCCCCCAGGAGAGAGGAGGGGGAGAATAAGAAAGCCCATCCAGAAATAAAAACAATTTTGACGAAAACCAGGCCACCAAGAACAGAAGCAAGCCGATGATTCATGGAGCCTCGAATTGTCTCTTGGCCAGTTGGCCACGACAAGCTGCCCTAGACTCCGCCCCCCCAGGACACCGCTGCCCATTTTGGGAGCTGCTGGTGGGCCTTGAGAGCTCCCCTTCTCCCCTTCCCAACGGATCCCTCCTGGCAGCCCCCCCACCACCTGCCTCGGCTCTCCGCTGGGTTGAAAAACATTTCTAATGGAGGATGCGCCTGGAGAGGAGGAGGGAAAAATCTCTCCAGATCAGGACTGCTATAATACCAGCCCCCTCCCCCCCCAGCCCACCCCCAATGCCTGGCCGAAGCCTCCCAGTCTTCTCCTTATAGGGGATGCAGAGCCCCCCTCCCCTCTGCCCCAAGGACAATATCCAGGGCTGGGGGGTGGGGGAGTCAGAGCTGAAGGGGCTTGCTGGGGGTTCTGTTCTCCCGGAGTAAAGGTACGGTCAGTGGGCTCCCCCAGGGTCCATTCTTGACCCAGGCGATCTGTCTTCTTGGCCTGACTCAGAGGACAGAACTGGGAAGGGGAAATACCACTCGGGACACAAACCCTGACTCCAGATGACCTCACAGGGCTGCATCAGGGAGCCAAATCCAGTAGGATGATTTTAAGAGCTCCTGGGGAGGCAGGAATGGGAAGGCAGCTGCAGGGGGGGGGCACTATGGGGAGGATGACTAGCAGACCCCCAGCTGGGGATGAGCAAGCAGGGTGATGTAGCAGCTGAAAGGCCAACAGAAACACCATATCCAGCTGTGGGAGATCCGGCTTCCATAATTCTGCTGGTTAGACCTGGGTGAACGTCCTGTGTTCAGTGCTAGCTAAAGTCAGCCTTCACAATGCAGAGAAGAGGAGGAGGAGGAGGAGGGAGGAGAAGGTGGACAGGGCAGAACAGGGTAGAGTGGAATAGAGGAGCCTAGAAGAGTTAAAAGAACAGAGCAGAAGGTTAAAAAGAGGAGAACCTTGGCAGGAGTGATGCCCCTGGGTGAATTCTGGTGCAGAAAAGGGCCGGTTGAGGTGGGAGGTTCAGGTGCTTGCCGAGAAACCTGGAGATGGAGAATTCTAGGCCTCTCTTAATTATGAAAGCTGGTTGGAAAACTTCGGGTGGTTTTATGGGGTTGGGGGTCAATTTGCAGAATCTTTCTTTGAGGTGGGGGGTGGGGAAGCCACTGGTGCTTCATCCAGCTTGGTCTCCCAGAGTTGTGGGTCTCCATCACTGGAGGTTTTTAAGAAAAAAATGGACAATAATTTCTCTGAAATGATATATAGGGGTCTCCTGTCTCAGGCGGAGTCAGACTAGAAGACCTCCAAGGTCCCTTTCAGCCAGTGGTGCGATTCAAGTAATTTAACAACCGGTTCTCTGCCCTAATGATTTCTTCCAACAACCAGTTCACCAAACTGCTCAGAAAGTTAACAACCGGTTCTCCCAAAGTGGTGTGAACTGGGCTGAATCCCACCACTGCTTTCAGCTCTAGGATTCCAAGTCCACCCATTTTAAAGCATGCTGGTGGAGGAATTCTGGGAATTGAAGTCAGAGACCCAACCTGGAACTAAGGAGGAACTTTGTGACAGAGAGAACCATGAATCAACGACAAAGATTATATCCAGAGCTGTGGGTTCTTCCTTGCCGGAGGTTCCTAAGAAAAGATTGGATGGCCATTTATCTGTGATGGAATAAGGACTCCTGCCTTGGGCAGGGGGTTAGATTCCAAGACTTCTATGCAGAGGGATTCAATCAAGATCAAGGGAGGTAGTAATACCACTCTATAAAGCCTTAGTAAGGCCACACCTAGAGTCCTGCATCCAGTTTTGGTCCCCACACTATAACAAAAGATGTTGAGACTCTACAAAGAGTGCAGAGAAGAGCAACCAGGATGATGAGGGGACTGGAGGCTAAAACATACAATGAAAAGGTGCAGGAACTGGGCCTGGCTGGTCTAGGGAAGAGAAGGAGCAGGGGAGACAGGAGAGCAGCCTTCCAGTATTTGAGGGGCTGCCACAGAGAGGAGTTGCGGGTCAAGCTATTCTCCAAAGAACCTGAAAGTCAGATAAAGAATAATGGACGGAAATGGATCCAGGAGAGATTCAACCTTGAAATAAGGAGAAATTTGTGACAATGAGAACAATCAACCAATGGATCAGAAGTTGCCTTCGGAGGTTGTGGCAGCTTCACCACTTGAGACTTTCAAGCAGAGATTGGACGCCATTCATCAGAAATGGTGTAGGGTCTCCTGCTTGGGCGGTGGGTTGGACTAGATGACCTACAGGGTCCCTTTCAACTCTGCTAATCAGATATGCCTTGTATATAGTCAGAGCCTGCCACTTCCGGCTCTCGCTCTCTCTGTCTCAGTGCTCTGCTGCCCTCTGGTGGCCAAATAGATACTGGTGAGAAACTCCAGGAGCAGCAGGAGAGAAAGGCAGAACCTGTCCAGGAGTCTATACTCTCTGCTCCTGTATGAGGAGGCTCTACTTAGTTCTCAGGGCCAATCGGAGTAAAAAAAAAAAAAAAAAAGCCATAGCACTATCAGAGCTAGGCAACTCCGTGTCTATGGAGAGTCTCCCTCATCCTAAAAGAGAATTTGACAGATTATTTGGGTATTAAAAGTTTCTTTATCTCTCTTCCGTGGGAAATGGCCATCACTGATGCTGCTCCTGACGGCTTGAAGCCCATGTTTGCAAATGACGGTTGTATATAGAGTTTCAATATCCATGATAGCTAAGATAGTGTTGCCAAGAAGATTGCCAAAGAGTTTCAGTTTTCTTAGGAAGATTGTGGTGTCTCTTATGTAGACGATGACATCTACAGTGGCTTATCAGATCAAATTGAATTACTTATGAGTAGCGGTTGTCTGGAGTAGAAGAGGGTGATTTCATGATGTTTCCCTTTTCCAGAGAGATTTTGCCAGCCGGAATTTACTTTCTAACTGCCAATCCCACCATTGTGCCATCTTTGTTCCTTCAGAGACACGTAATATGCCATGAATTTTCACCAGCAATAGTTTGTATTTCTTTTTATCTATTTAACTGTAACATTTAAATAAAAATAAATAAATTTTTAAAAAAAGTTTCTTTACCATGTGGAATGGGGAAAAAAGGAATAATTACCCTTAAGATTAGTTGTTCTGTTTGCTTCACCTAACTAAAACAAATGAAACAGGATATTGGTACCAATACCCCCTTGTGGGGAGGTAAATGAGTAATGAATGTCATGTCTCTGTTTGGGAGATTGTGTATGAGGTCTACGTGACACAGGAAGGCCAGGTACTTTGGGATGATCAATAAGCTGGCTAAGAGTATAAAAGACTGTAAACAACTGCCAAAAACTGTTCAGATTTTGCTTGAGCAATCGCTCCTGAATCTTTGCACAAATAAACTTCTCCCTCTGACAAAGAGCTGGTCTTGTCTCATTTTCTGCTACAAACCAAGTCATGGTTGTCTCAAAGGTGCTTTTTTAAGAAGCATGTCAGAGTTTTGGCAGTGTGAGTATTATTATGATGACAAGAGAAGCCCAGGAGCTCATCACAGCACCCAGAGCCTTTTAGACAATTAACAGTGGTTTATATACAAAGATATACAGACATAAAGGTGGTAGATAAAAACCCCTCCCCACACAGCTCGGACACAAGGAGAGAAAAGGAGAGAGATGTTGTAATATAGTTCCTTGTGCAGGTGTGTGTCCTCCATGGCCCAGTTCATACCAGGGCTTGCAGAGTCACGCTGAACCACACAGGAGAAAACAAACTCCTAGAACGCCATAACATCTTGATAGTGCATAACATAACATTCTGAGATGTGCCCTACCATTGACATCCAGGATTTGACCATATATAGACTGAGCAGTAGATTAGAAATTGTACTTTTACAGGCTGTCTTTACTCACATGCTATTGCTCCACCTGCCTTTGTCCTATCTCAATAAAAGGGGCTCTCGGACTCCAATCTGGGTCGCTCCATCTCGAGAAAGTTCGTCTCCTGTCTTTTCTCAAAATTGGCCTCATGGACGACCCACGGGAACATCACATTTGGTAGCAGAGGATGGTTACTTCACAGAGAGAGAGAGAGAGAGAGAGGGAGGGAGGGAGGGAGGGAGGGGGAGAGAGAGAGAGAGAGAACCCACCTGTCCACATAGACCCCTCCTATGCAATGAGTTCTCCTCCTTGCATCAGCTTACAAATTGCAGCTTACAACCTTACATCAGCTGGCAGCTGTTAAATCCTCAGTGCCTGACAAGGCAACTGGAGTCTCTGGGTTTTCTTTGTGAAGACGTTTTGCTTCTCATCCAAGAAGCTTCTTCAGAGCTGAAACTCCTCCTTGGATCAAAAGGGAAAATGCTTCACCACCACCACCACCACCCCCAGAGCCCAGTTGCCTGAAAAAACACCTTCGGGCAACTGCATGTGTCTCGTCTGGAGGCTGGCAGGGCACAGGGCAGATGACGGGCACGCCATGCAATCAGCAGGCCTCACCCAAAGCATCGTTCCTGTCAGTCAAGGGACTCCAGTTTGGGGGGGGGGAGCAAAAGAGGAGCACTGCCCTCCCCTGGGTGAGGCTTTCCCCCAGCCTTCTCCCCTCCTGCAGGGGTCTGGAGAGCTGGTTCTGCCGATTGGCCTGGGGAGCCAAAAGGGAGGAGGACCACTCCGGAGGCGGCGGCTGGACTAATATTCTCTCTCCCTCTCTCTCTCTCTCTCTCTCTCTCTCTCTCTCACACACACACACACACACACACACACACACACACACACACACTACCGATTACCTTTTAATTCATATCATTGTACTTTTATTGTTTAGGCTTATTGTTTCATTGCTTTGCTATTATGTTTACATTTTGTTTTTGTTTTTTCATTTTTCTGTTTCTCTCTTGTTAGACACCCAAAGTACCCCCAGGGCAGGGGTGAAATCCAGCAGGTTCTGGAGAACCGGTAGCAGAAATTTTAAGTAGTTCGGAGAAGCGGCAAATTCCACCTGTGGCTGGCCCCAGGAGTGGGGAAGGAATGGGGATTTTGCAGTATCCTTCCCCTACCAGGCCTACCAACCACGCCCACAGAACCAATAGTGAGGAGATTTGAATGCCCCAGGGGGAAGGTGGGTGGCAAATAAATTGAACAAACAGACGAACACATGGATGGCTCAACCCTGGTGATTGGCTAAGATGCTGCTGTCCTAATTTTGGGAAGGGTTGCCCCCTTCCTCCCCATCCTTGTGTGGGAAGTTATCATCCAGCCCTCTCCCAGAAAAATGAAATATCCTAGGAAATATTGAAAAGGCAAAATATTTCTCTGGATGTGAAAAGAAAGAAACACGCTTTAAAAGACAGAATAGTTGCCTGTAGCTTCCTGCCCATCCCCACTTTGTCAATAGGCCATTGAGAAGGCCAGGCTAGCCCACTTTACATAATAAAGACTTCTCCACTCCAGCCCCAGGTGGGGGGATGGGAGTAAAGGCATGATAATGTTGAAAATTTACTCAGGTGAGCACATGGCATCTGAGAACTCATCACAGCCTAGAGAGTAGCCCCTGCACAGCCCCATGGGAGTCTGGCAACCAATCAGAATACATTTCTTACACAGGAACAGGAAACAGAGAGGTGGGACTAAACAGGGTATAAAGAGCCTAGCAAGCCCCTCCCTCGGCCCTTCTCTTCTTCTCCACCAACATTCAAGCATGTGATCACCTTTTCTGTTCGGGGCTCAAGCCATGTGGCCCTGTCCAACAATAAACCATCTTTCCAAGCAGCCTCCAGTGTCTTCTTCCCCACTTGGAGCCGAACCCAGAAGGACATTTCTTCCAACACTTGTCAGACTTCAGAGAATAAGACGAAGAGCCTTCGATAAAGAAGAGAAGGGGGCTCCCACTCAGCAGGGTCCCCGTGTGGTGCATGAAGCTCAGCTGGGGCTACCCCAAGTCCTGCACACCCACCACAGGGCACAAGCGGGATGGGTTCCAGCGCTAAGCCACTCCGGAGGGACGCTTCCTGTCTTAAGCTGCTGTGTGAAACCCGGCCGGCTGGCCCGCTGCTGAGAAGGGCAAGGCCAGGGTTAGGCCTGGCACATCCAACCGCTGGGCCTCCAAGCCCTTTGGCCCAGAGCCAGCGAAGGCTGGGGGAAGGCCAGGGGGCAGCTCCCATATAAACCGGATGTGCTTCTTCCTGCTCCTGAGGTCCTCCCTGCTGGAGGGGACTGTTGAAGCCGAGTGATGCTGGCAGGGGGATCCGGGCAGTCTTAAAGTGGCCAAGGTTGAGGAATGCTGCACTGGAGACTTTGGCCATCGAGCTGCCCGATGGAGGAAGCCACAGGGGGGATCAGCTGATCCTTTTCCTCCCGTGGGAACCAGCCCCTCCCTCTGCTTGGTGGACGGGCGCTGTTTCGGCTTCAGCGCCTGGTCCATGATGCCTGGTTTTCTTGGGATGAGCCTTTGGGTTTGACTGGCAAGGGTCACTTCCTTCATCTGGCCTGGTGGCAGATTTGGAGATTTGTCTGCTGTTCAGGGTTGGTTAATTGGAGGGGCCTCTACACCAGAGGGAGGTTCCTACCAGTTCGGTCCAGTTCGGTGGAATAGGTAGTAACTTGGCGGCCTGGGTTGCTGCCACGCCCCCCCCGGCCCCCCTCCCCAGTCACTCCTCACCTCCTGGGCAGCTTCCCTGCCTAAGTTGCCAGGTGGTGTTTGCCCTGCACCTCCTACCTACAGGTAAGTCTCGCTAGCTCCCCCTCCCCGGAGCTTGCTGCCCCCCCCACGCACTGTCCCCACCACACTCGCAACCTTCCCTTCCCCGCCCCTTCCAGGAGTCCCCACGAGCCCCATTATGGCTCCCAGGGGGCTTCAGGGAGGCCTGCTAGCCCCAAAATGGGTGTGAGGGGTACCTAGAAGCCTCCCCACAGCCCCCTGGGAGAAAAAAATGGGAGAAAGAAAGCAATTAATAGCAGTTAGACTTATATACCGCTTCATATGGCTTCCAGCCCTCTCTAAGCAGTTTACAGAGTCAGCATATCGCCCCCAACAACAATCCGGGTCCTCATTTCACCCACCTCGGAAGGATGGAAGGCTGAGTCAACCTTTGAGCCGGTGAGATTTGAACCGCTGAACTGCAGAACTAGCAGTCAGCTGAAGTAGCCTGCAGTGCTGCATTTTAACCACTGCGCCACCTCGGCTCTCTAACTGAAGAGATAGCAATAAAACAGTATCTTTACAAAATACTTAATTTAAACAATACAACATGAAATTAACATTATGGTGTATTATTTTCAAAAGAGAATTTGTTATCAGAGATAACACTATTTTTACATAAATATATCTCACTCTTTAGAAATAATTTAGATAACACTTTTGCCTTATATGAACTCTACCTATGAAAAATATGTCTGAAACTATTATTAAGGTAGACACAGTTTTCTTACATTGGCAAAAGTATCATAATTTTATCAGAATTCCCACAGAAAGCATTAGTTAGAGGAAAAAAGGGGATGGTTTTAACATGTACACGATTTAAATTTTCTATTGTGGTATTCAAAACTCTTCTCTCCATAACTGAAGATTTTTAACTTCGTATTTTTGGGATATAACACAGTCAAATGGTAGAGGCTGCTACATTTTTTTTTGAAAAAGTAAATCCAGGATGAAAGTCTCGAGTTCAAGTTATCCTGGAGTATTCATGTCATTGGCTGGTCATTGTACTTCTGCTTGACTCAAAGGATTCGGTTTTGAAAACATTCTTAAACTCTACTTTTCCATTGGCTGACTGTGTTTTTTTCAATAAACCCGGCATTGGTGGAAGCATTGATGGTTCTAGATGCCTTCCAAGAAATGTCAATAGGCGCCACCAAATTAAGCCACTGCCTAGGAACATAATTCCTGTCACCATCCAGAACATTCCATGGTTCTCTTCAAATGATGATTCCAAATTCATACCAAATGCTACTCCTATCAATCCGAAAAGCGAGATTGAAAAAGTACCCATGGTCAGCTGCAAGTTCAACCTCATCATAACATTACGGTGGCTGTCTAAGTTAATAAAGATGATACTTTCAGAATCATCAATAAGTATTTTAAGTTCCCGGGTTTCATTCATTAGATCTTCTGCCTGCCTGTAGTAATTTTCCAATAGGAGTTCCATCTCCTCCACATGGTCAATTCCAGAGAGACTTGCCTCAAATACTTCTGGATCCGTCCATTTAGTCAGACACAGTTCTTCCATGACTTCTTTGAAAGAAATCCTCACCGTTTGGGGATCCCCAAGTGCATGGAACAGAGGTTTGCAACCTTGGCAAATTTAAGACTTCAACTCCCAGAATTCAGCTCTGCTGGCTGGAGAATTCTGGGAGTTGAAGTCCACAAGTCTTAAAAGGTGCCAAGTAAAAGATGTAGAAGTGTTGCAAAGATGATATAAAATGTATATTAAAAATAAAAAATGATAATAAAAAAGTTTGCCAAGCCACGCCCACAGAACTGGTAGTACAAAAAAAAAAAAAAAGAATTTCACCCCCCACTTATGTCCCCTTCCTGGATGAAGCCGCCTCCTTTCGGTCGTCCATGCCCTGGTCACCTCCTAGATAGATTACTGCAATGTGTGCTCTGCATGGGGCCACCCTTGGAGATTATCCGCAACAATGCAGCAGGGTGAGCAGTTCTGGGTTCCCTGGTGCTGTTGTCCATGTTGCCACCCGGGTTACGTGAGGTGCGCTAGTTGCTGGTTGGCTTCTGAATCCAATTCAAGGGGTTGGTTACCACCTTCCAAGGCCTTCGTGGCCTGGGACCAGGTTCCCCGAGGAGCCGTTGTGCCCCAGTTACACTCTCCCCTCGGCACAGCAGGACGGTGTTCACTGTAACCCACTAAGACAAAACCCCACGGAGGCTTCCTGGGTCCCTGCCTGTTCACCCAGGGGGCCAGTGGTTGAGAGGTAACCCACCCAAGGCAAGTGGAGGCCCCTGGGAAGCCAGCATCTCTCTGGGTGGAAAACCAACTGTCAGCCTCTGCTTTGCTGCTGCTTCGGCTGCCATTGAAACGGGGAGGGGGGGCATGGTATTTGGGAGGGGTTTACTAATTGTGCTGGAGGAAGATTCTGGAGTTTCTGCTGCCTGTCTTACTGCGCATGCGGAGGAGGTTTCCCGCCAAGGCCAACGGCACCGACATTCCATCTGGGTGATGCCTTTCGACGTTATCTCGCACCTGACACTTGGGAGAATTATGATTGGACTGTGACTGGGATGCCAAGGGGTGGGGAATGGGTTATTTTATATATCACTCGCTTTCGCACCTAAATAATCAGTCTTCGCTTTGCTACACTTCTGATCATTGATAATTAGTAAAAGTACACTTGATTTCTATCAATGGAGTCTCCTGGTTTTCTTTCCTAATTATTCAATGAAGCGGTGCTGACACCAACCTTCCAGGAATGGTCTGAGATCCTAAGGGTTATGCCCCAAATGGAGTGGAAATGAAAAGTTCAACAAAAATCTTTATTGCACTACTTTTGAATTCCTCCCCCCCATTTTTTTTACACTGATTTTCATAAATAAAAACCAATAGGAAAAAGGCCAGAATGAATCCAGGATTGGATGGAAATCACTTTCTTTTCTACAATGCCTGAATTGGCTAAGGAGTCCTTTTCTACGGTTATTACGTTTCAAAAAGCAGATTCTCTAACACGTTGTTTTTCCTTCCTGGCACATCCTGGGATGCTTGTCAGCTGCAGAATCTCTTTGGCAGACGGAAAAGATACCGCAATGCATAAAGACTTCAGATTTCTTCTTCCTTCCTTCCTTCCTTCCTCTCTCTCATTCGTTCATTCTCTCTCTCTCTCTCTCTCTCTAAAAAGAAGCAGATGCTCCTAAACTCCTTTACAAATTAGGAAGAGTATCTCACCTTCTTCTCTCTTGCTCTGGATTTTTCTATAAATATATTAGTGTGGCTAATTGTATAACTAACTTCCTATAAACGTTTACACAAATAATTTGTTACTAGTGTAAAAAAACAACAACATCAATTTATTCCGAGATGTAATCTTGGGTTTTGTTCTTTGGTCCCTGGAGAGGAGATTAAAATGTACCAGCCTGTGCCATGTGAAATATCACAAAAGACGGCCAGGATTCTTGTCTAACCCCCCCCCCCCCACTTTCAATGGATAGCTTGTTAAGCATAAGCCACACACACAAAATAACCCCCTACTTAACTATGCAACCCCCACAATAATATTGCAAGAAGACAAAGTAATGTACATAATTTATTCATATCACAGAGTTTGGGCTGTTTTACTACAGAATTAACAGGAGCCGCTGAGAAGGGGGGGAGGGGGTAATCCTGGGGTCTGGTCCATGGATTCAGGAATCCCTGGGGAACCTGATGAAAAAGGTGGCTCCTCAATCCTGAAAGGGGCTTCCAGAAACAAGTGGGGGGGCACCAGGAAGGCCACACAGCACCTTTTGCACGAACATCTGCTGGTCTTCTGCATCTCAGGTTCAGCAGCTCAGCTGGTCTCCCATTTCTCCTAAATTCGGGGGAGTCTTTATCAAGAGACCAGTGCGCTCCCTCCCTCCAGGGCTTCGGGGCTGACTGGGGACCCTCCAGAGACATCAAACCACCCCAAGTCAGGAGGATTCACTTGGGTTGGGGCACCTCCCGGTGGTTTCACAGGAGGAAACGGGGCACGGGGGGCCCCCTCAAAGATGCCCCCCAAAAGGCAATCGGATTTTCTTGACGTCTTCTGTGAAAATGTTGCATTTTCATCCAAGGGGCTTCTTCAGTTCTGACTGAATAGTGGCGGATGGAAGGATTTATATTCTTTGCAGTCCTCTGGTCGTCCGTCCTCTTTCTGAGAGTCCTTGAGGCCACTCTGTGCCCACAGGGTCAGCTGAATGGTACAAATGGAGCTCCCTTTGAAAGGACTGTGTTGTAAACAGGAGATGGATGGTGTCGTATCCTTCCCCCTCTGTTGAGGGAGAGCTGTCCAGTTTTTACATGGATGGCCTTGGGAAGGCCACACTTGGAATGCTTCATTCAGTTTTGGTCGCCACGATGTAGAAAAGATGTGGAGACTCTGGAAAGGGTGCAGAGAAGAGCAACAAAGAGGATGAGGGGACTGGAGGCTAAAACATATGAAGAACGGTTGCAGGAACTGGGAATGTCTAGTTTAATGAAAAGAAGGACTAGGGGAGACATGAGAGCAGTCTTCCAATATCTCAGGGGCTTCCCCAAAGAAGAGGGAGTCAAACTATTCTCCAAGGCACCTGAGGGTAGAACAAGAAGCAATGGGTGGAAACTAATCAAGGAGAGAAGCAACCTGGAACTGAGGAGGAATTTCCAAGGTCACGTGAAGTTTTAATACCACTTTATAAGACCTTGGGAAGGCCACACTTGGAATCCTGCATTCAGTTCTGGTCGCCACGATGTAGAAAAGATGTGGAGACTCTGGAAAGAGTGCAGGGAAGAGCAACAAAGAGGATTAGGGGACTGGAGACTAAAACATATGAAGAACAGTTGCAGGAACTGGGTAGGTCTAGTTTAATGAAAAGAAGGACCAGGGGAGACATGATGGCAGTCCTCCAATATCTCAGGGGTTGCCACAAAGAAGAGGGAGTCGAACTATTCTCCAGGGCACCTGAGGGTAGAACAAGAAGCAATGGGTGAAAATTAATCAAGGAGAGAAGCAACTTAGAACTAAGGAGGAATTTCCTGACAGTGAGAACAATGAACAGTGGAATAACTTGCCTCCAGAAGTTATAAATGCTCCAACACTGGAAGTTTTTAAGAAGATGCTGGACGACCATCTGTCCGAAGTGGTGTAGGGTTTCCTGCCTAAGCAGTGGGTTGGACTAGAAGATCTCCAAGGTCCCTTCCAGCTCTGTTATTCTGTTTTCATATATAGGGTGATGCCCCTTTGACCCCTCTTTCAAACTATGGTCCCTCTTTGTCCGGAATGTGGATTTTGCTGTCTTCAAGAGAGTTGACTTCATCTCGGAACCGCTGAATCTCGTCCTGATGCGTTTGCCCTTCTGCGTTGTGTTTGTGAAATGGTGGTTTTGCTTCCCCAGCATCCAGGTCTGCCCACCTCTTGCTGCATTGCACTGCATAGACCACAAGGCTCCCTTTGTCTCTGGGGGGGTCTTGTCCTTACCAAGGACCAGCTTCTGCCTCTTAGGAAGCCATATGACCAACCTCCAAAGTGCTAAAGGCCCGAATGATGACTGCAATGAGTCTAAATCCTTCCATTCTCCGACAGTCAGTTAGAACTGAAGAAGCTTCTTGGAGTAGAAGCAAAATGTCTTCAAAGGGGAAAAAAGCAAGGAAGCCCAGTTGCCTGCTGGAAAAAGCACCTGTGGGACATCCATGACCCGGAGGATGGAGAATCTCGGTAGACGTTCAGGCACCAGGATCTCCTTCTCCTGGTCGCCTAAGACCCCAGGGAGTCTCCATGGTGAGACGGATGGGACCGGCTGGATTGCCACTTCCGGCTGCCAAGGCCTTGGATTGGGGGGGGGGGGCGTCATGCTTGGTCTTTGGCTGGTTGCCCTGCATGACGGGGGGCTCTTGCCTCATCCTGCAACATGGCTCTTGGAAGGAGGAGGAGGAGGAGGCCCAAGGGATGGCAAGGCCAGCCAGGCCTCCAGGGGCTCAAACCCCCATCCAGGCAAGGCCTTTTCCTGGGCAGGCAGAAGCTTCCGGTCAGAGGATGATGGCTTAGGAGTGGCCAGGATGGTGTGAACTGCCAATTACCTCCACACGACCTATTAGATCTCATCGATTAGGCCTCCTCTGAGTTCCATCTGCTGGTCAATGCCGACTGGCCACCACGCGGAGGAGAGCCTTCTCGGTGGTAGCTCCGACCCTCTGGAACGATCTCCCCGTGGAGATTCGTACCCTCACCACCCTCCAGACCTTCCGCACAGCCCTCAGAAACTGGCTATCCCGTCAGGCCTGGGGCTAAAGATTGTAACCCGCCCGAATGGTATGAATGTTGTGTTTTAATCATGTATTGTCTTATATGTAAAAGTCTGTTTTCCCCCCTTTTCTTTTTGGATTGTGAGCCGCCCTGAGTCCCCCCAGGGAAAAGGGCGGCATATAAATAAACCTTCTAAATCTAAATCTAAACAAACTTCCACCTTTTCAAATGTGGAATCGCACCGTTCTGGATGTCATCTTGACTTCCTGACCATGCCCTTAAGAGCAGCAGAAATGGAGTACAGGAAAGTCCCCGACTTAAGACCAGAATTGAGAAACTGAAATTTTTGAATGCTGGGTGAGACATTTCTTAAGTGAGTGTTGCCCCATTTTACCACCTTTCTTGCCACAGTCGTTAAGTGAAGCACTGCAGTTATGTTAGTAACATGGTTGTTAAGTGAATCTGACTTCCCCCTCGACTTTGCTCGCCAGAAGGTTGGAAAAAGGGGATCACGAGACCCCCGGGACACGGCAGCCGTCAAGAGTCAGTGGCCAAGGATCTGAATTTGGATCATGTGACCACGGGGATGTTGCAACGGTCGCAAGTGTGAAAAAATGGGGGGAAAGTCAACTTTTCTAGTGCCCTTGTAATTTTCAGTGGTCGCTAAATGAATGCTTATATGTCGGGGACAGGAGTGGGTTCCGGCAGGCACTATCGCCGGTTCACTTATGGCTGTGCGTGTGCTTGATCTGCGCTATGCGTGCATCCGTAGTTCAATAAAAATTGTTCTGCGCATGCGCAGAAGCCCAAAACAAGACGTATGGCGCCACCAGGAGAACCGCTTCAGGGGCGCAACAGGCCTGGATTGCTGCCAGTTCCAAACTGGTGGGAATGTACCCCTATCCGGGGGAGTACCCATATCTCAGGTTTCCCCTGGGGTTATGGAGAGGCAGACCAACCCCCTAGAATTCCCTCTCCTCTTCTCCACCAGGTGTCAAACTCAAGGCTTGCAGGCCGGATCCAGGCCACAGGGGGAGTGAAGGGGCAGCCCTCTGCAATGCCTCTGCCAGCGAAAAGGGGCTCCGGGCTCCGGGCTCCGTTTTAGGCTGCGACAGCCTCCCGCAACCGTCTGCCAGTGAAAAGGGAGCTCGGGAGGAAACGGTTTTCGCTGGCCGAGCGCTTGGGCCACCACAGGATCCTCTGACACGAGTGACATTGGCCTGCCCCCCCGCCTCCCCGAGTTTAAACACAATCCTGATGCAGCCCTCAACGAAATCGACTTTAACAGCCTTGTCCCACACAACGCCCAGCTTTGCTAGAAAGGAGGCTGCCCCCCCATCCCCACCCCAGTTTAACTTCAGCCCAGGGAACCAGCTGCTCCCCAACAACCCCTGGTTTCCTTTGTTGCTGGCCTGGGCTGATCTTATGGCTTTGATCTGAAGTTTTTCTTCCCTTCGACCCCCCCCCCCCCAACCCAGTGGGAATTCTGCAAGGAGCCGCAGGGGTTCCCCCTTTCTCCCACAAAACGGGACTGGCCACTGCAGGCAGGCTGCAGAGGGGATGAAGGCCCTTGGGTCAGCCAGGACCCCAGGCGGGGGATTCACCAGGTGTCCACCTCGGGGGTGGGGGTGGGGTTGATGTTCAGGCAGGACCTGCAGAATAGCTGCCGAAGCCAAGCAAGGCTCCCTTCTGAAGCCGAGGGTCCCATTTGATTATTTAAGATCTGCTTGAGCGGGGGGTTGGACTAGAAGACCTCCGAGGTCCCTTCCAACTCGGTTATTCTATGTTCAAACGGAGCAACGCAGAGGAAACCTGGCCACAGGGCCTGCCCTGCCCCTCGGCTCGGAGGGGGGGGGGGCTGAGGAACTTGGGAATCCAATCCCCCCCCTCCCTATTTGCATGCAGATGGTGAAAGTTTCTAAGTCCCTCCCCCAAATACAGTCAATGATTTCCAGAACTCTTCAAACCCCCCCAAGAGGCTGGAAGGAGGGCAGGAAACAGAGGGATAAATCATGTTGGGGGACCCTTTGATTTTCGGGTGCAGACAAGCCAAGGCGGGGGGGGGGGGGCTTCACTGGCTGGCGATGTTGCTGCCCTGGCAGGAGGCATCTTCTTGGCCAGCAGGACGGGGGGTTTGGGGCTGAGATCCCGGTGCTCTCCAAGGGAAAAAGCGGTTCTTACTGAGACACCCCCTGAGTGGGATCAGCTCCTCCTGTGCTGGGGAGGGAAGGAGGAAGGGGGGGGATGCAGCCGCTGAATGTGCTCCTGGCAGACTGTGCCAGGTGGACCTGGCATTCTCCCAGGTGGCAAAGGCGGTGTCTCTTTGGGAGGAAGATTGGGGCAGTACCCAGGAAACCCCCTGGCCCCACTTTCCTTAGGAAGGAGCTCTTTAGCAGAAGACCAGGGACAAGGAAGGGAAGGGGCCACAGTGGGTGGAGCTGGCTCCCAGTCAGCCCCCCAGAAGCTCCAGGGTGAAGGCGGTGGGGCCACTGGAGTGCCAGAACAGCCCAGCCGGTTGTGGCCTGGTTTCCTTGGCCAGCCAGAAAGCAGAGTCTGCAGTGAAGCCGGCCTCAGTTTCCCCCTCGCTCTCTGAGCCGCTGAGCTCCGTCCATCTTGGCCGGCCAGAAAACCCTCGGCTTGGTCCTGCCGTGAAGGGGGGGGGGGCTGACGGATGCTCCAGTTTCGTTTCCAGAGGCTGGGGTGCTGTGGGAACATCTGGATTCAGAGTCAAACAATCAAAGGAAGGGGGAACGGAAGAAAATTGGCAGCTCTGGCATTGGGGCTCCCCAGACAGGAGGCTACAGTCTCTGATGGAAACGGGCCGCTCTCCCCCTCAGCCCTCATTCTGCCCCTCTGCCCATGGGGGGGGGCTGCAGGGACGGGGAGAGAGAGGGGGGGGAGGGGGTATCCGGAGGGCAAAGGGGCTCCCATCAGCCCTTCTGCGAGTGCCCTGGCGGGTGTGTGTGTGTGTGTGTGTGTGCAGCTCCCGGGGGGGGCCCTTTGGGGCAGCCAGTCCAGGTTCCGTCACGATGGCAAGAAGCTCCTTCCCTTGACTCCTCCGAGGAGGCCATGCCTGGCCTTCTCCTGGCTCCGCCACACGGCCTCACATCGATGGCTTGAGATGGATGGCGGCACTGTTGGGCCGGGCAGCAAGGATGTAGATGGTGCTTTCTCTCAAAAAGGCCGGCCAGGTGACGGTCCTGCTGGGGGCAAAAGAGAAGGAAACCAGGGTGAGTCTCAACCAGGGGTGGGTTTCTCGCCCCGTTCCAACCGGTTCGGTTGGAACGGGGCCGGCGGCGTCCTCGTGCACGCGCGCGGCGCACGCATGCGTACTAGCGTCTGTGTGATGCTCCAGCTGCTCCTAGAGGATCGCACAGGCGCTGTATGCGTCCTGCGCATGCGTGGAAGCGCAGAACTCGTCAAAACCGGGTAAGGAGCGCAGGCGGGTGGGTGGGCCAGTCGCCGTTCCCGGAAGTTACTTACTTCCGGGTTCGCCGACCAACCGGTTCGCAGGGACCGCCGCGAACCGGTTGAAACCCACCCCTGGTCTCAACCCTCCTGGCCAGGATTGTCCCCAAAGACCACTGGACTTCCGTGGGTTTTGCTTTTTCTTTGAAAACATTTCGCTTCTCATCCAAGAAGCTTCTTGAGTTCTAACTGGCTGGCGGGGAAACAAAGTCGGTCAGAACTGAAGTTGTTTCCGGGATGAGAAATAAAATGTTTTCGAAGGAAAAAAAAACCCCAAGGAAGTCCAGGTATCTTTTGGAAAAGCAGCTTTGAGACCACCGGATGGAGGCTGGCTCCAGCCCCTCCACCAAGCAGCGGGAGGAGAGGGCTCAATCTGAGGGGCGCCCCATTGCTTGAGGCCAGGGGTGCGAGTGGCCTGGTGCCATCTCCCCCCTCCCTGCAATCTCTCTCTTCCCCTCCCTCCCTCCCTCCTTTCTCTCTCTCGCTCTCTCTTTAAGAAAAGCAGGGCGGGAAGAAGAGAGGGTTGTAAAGAGGGAAAGAGGGAGGGAAAGAAAGAGAGAAGGAGAGTTGAAAGGAAGGAAGGAGGGAGGAAAGGCGGTAGATTAAGAGAAAAGGAAGGAGGAGGGAAAGAGGAAGGGAAGGAGGGAAGGTATGTGAAAAGGAGGGGGGATCGAGGGAGGGAAAGGAGGGGGAAGGAAAAGAGGAAAGGAGAAAAGAAAGGAGGGAAGTTAGGGGAGAAGGAAGTAAGGGGGGGGAGGGAAGAAAAGGGTATGGAAAAGGAGAAATGAGGGAAGAGAAGAGGGAGGGAAGGAATAAGATACCTAACCTTTGATGTTCATAATGATTTGATAGTATGGGAATATCTCGAAATGTAGTTGTATTGCTTTTTACAAGTAATGGATGTTGTATTTTCTTTTTACCAATAAAATCTTTTTTTAAAAAAGAAAAAAAGAAAGAAAGAAAAGCATTTCACAAATAGTGCATCGAAAAAACACTGAAAATAATGCACCACACACTCCCCTGGGAGCATACTCTAAAATATAGGGTTTTTAAAAAAATAAAATGAAACTTTTTAATATTTTCTTTTGCTGGAAATTATGCTCCCAGACTCATACCTGTAATTTAAGGAAAAGCCAATACCCTGAGCTCTGTCAGCACACGACATGCCCCTCAATGAAAAGACAGCTGAAAGGGACCTTGGAGGTCTTCTAGTCTAAACCCCTGCTTAAGAAGGAGGCCCTCTACTTTTTCTATCAGTTTAGGTGATGTTACTAATGGATCCTCTAGGACAGTGGTTCCCAAACTTGGCAACTTTAAGACTTGTGGACTTCAACTCCCAGAATTCTCCAGCCAGCAGAGCTGGCTGGAGAATTCTGGGAGTTGAAGTCCACAAGTCTTAAAGTTGCCAAGTTTGGGAACCACTGCTCTAGGATGAAAACCAAATCATCTGCGAATTCTTGTAGCTTATATCCTTCCTTTTTGATTCTCATTCCTTTCATTTCTTTTTCTTCTCTGATGTTTCTATTTAAGACTTCTAATGTTAAGACAAAAAGTAAGGGTGATAGTGGGCAGCCTCGTCTCGTCCCTTTCTTTATTCCAATGGACTCTGTCAGGTCTCCATTAATCATTATCTTAGCTGTTTAGTTTATGATAGTTTGTGTGGCTTGAGTAAACTTCTCACCAAAACCCATCTGTTCCAGTTGTAACAACCTAAAACGCCAATGAACGTTGTCAAATGCCTTCTGTGCATCCAAGTACATCAAAGCCAATGGTTTTTCAGGATGCACCTCATAATATTCCAAAGTATCTAAAATTATTCTCATATTATCTTTAATTTGTCTCTTTGGTAGAAACCCTTTTTGATTAGGATGAATAAATTTATTTAAGTATTTTTGAGTCGTTCTGCCAATACTGACGCAAACAACTTATAGTCTGAGTTTACATTTCATTTTTTTTTTTCCATTTACCTTTATTTGTATGCCGCCCTTTTCCCTAAGGGGACTCAGGGCGGCTCACAATTCAAAAGGGAGGGGGGAAACGACAAACAGTAAACAATACAGCATATTAAAAGAGAAAAAAAAAAGCAACAATCACACCATTCGAGTGGGGCTATAATCTTAGCCCCAGGCCAGCCGGGACAGCCAGATCTTTACAGCAGCGCGGAAGGATTGGAGGGTGGTGAGGGTCCGAATCTCCACGGGGAGTTCGTTCCAAAGGGACGGAGCAGCCACCGAGAAGGCCCTCCTTCGGGTAGTTGCCAGTTTGCACTGGCTGGAAGATGGGATTCGGAGGAGGCCTAATCGATGCGATCGAATCGGTCTGGTGGAGGTGATTGGCAGTAGGCGGTCTCTCAAGTACCCAGGCCCACTACCATGTAGGGCTTTATAGGTGATAAGTAGCACCTTGAAGCGCACCCGGAGATCCACAGGTAGCCAGTGCAGCTCGCGGAGGATAGGTGTTACGTGGGTGAACCGAGGTGCACCCACAATCGCTCGCGCGGCCGCGTTCTGGACTAGCTGGAGTCGCCGAATGCTCTTCAAGGGCAGCCCCATGTAGAGCACATTGTTTAAAAGGGAATCGGTCTGTAATTCTTAATCTGTAGTAAATCGGCCTCCTCTTTTGGTAAAAGGGTAATATATGCTTCTGACCATGATTTGGGTATCCTCATCTCTGACATCAACTCATTCATAACTTCTAACAATGGAAGAGGCAACGAAATAGAGGAATATGGAAAAGTAGCAGGACTGAAAATAAATAAAGATAAAACAAAGATCTTGACTAAGAATATATCAACAAGACAAAAGGAAGAACTGGCGGGAACTTTGGAGATGCAAGTTACGAATAAGGTCAAATGCTTGGGGATATACTTAACAGCAAGATGTAGTGCTCTTAGAGAACAATTACTATAAACTCAAACAACAGATCGCGATGGACCTGAAGAAATGGGAAAATTTACAACTATCGATGATAGGGAGAATATCTACAATTAAAATGAACATTCTACCTAGAATCTTATATCTGTTCCAGACAATTCCAATTAGACTAGGGAAGGAATACTTTAATGACTTAAATAAAATAGTGTTGAAGTACACATGGCAGGGGGAAAAAAGCAAGAATAAAACTTAAACCGTTACAAGATGCAAGAACAAGAGGCGGGCTGGGCCTTCTGGAATTATATTACCAGGCAGCAAGTTTGATGTGGGTTAAAGAATGGATAACATTAAGGAACACTACATTATTGACTGTTGAAGGACATTAAAAGAGAATTTGACAACTAGACAGATTATTTGGGTATTAAAGTTTCTTTACCATGTGGAATGGGAAAAAGGAATTTAAGATTAGTTGTCTGTTTGCTTCACCTAACTAAAGCAAATGAAACAGGATATTGGTATCAATACCCCCTGAGTAATGGATGTCATGTCTCTCTTTTGGGAGATTGTGTACGAGGCCTACATGACACAGGAAGGCCAGGTACTTTGGGATGATCAATAAGTTGTCTAAGAGTATAAAAGACTGTAAACAACTGCCAAAAACTGTTCAGATTTTGCTTGACCAATCGGTCCTGAACCTTTGCGCAAATAAACCTCTCCCTCTGACAAAGAGCTGGTCTTGTCTCATTTTCTGCTACAACATGATCTATTGCTGGGATGGCATGCCTTTTTATGGAACAAGGGAATAAAATCACGGGGGTGTTTTAGAAGACCTATGGGAAGCCTTGCTACTAAATTGAGAGAAGATTAAAAGACAACACTATCTAAAAATTCCAGTCTGGCTATCAACCATTGAAGCCTTTTCATATTCAATAATATACAAAAAGGAACAAACATTTAGATATGGTGAACTATTGAATGCAGAGGGTGAACTTAAATCTATGCAAGAACTGGAACAGGAAGGAATAAAGATGAACTGGTTTTCTTATGTGCAAATACAATCTAGATGTGAGAAAGATCATAAAGAGGAAGGTTTTTTATGATAAAATGACTCACCTAGAAAAAAATTTGATGGGTACTGATGAAAAAGTAATTAAAAAAACTTTTATTGACACTTATTAGAGGTTAAGTTAGAAGAAGAACAAGTTAAAGAATCTATGATAGCCTGGGGGGGGGGGAATTTTGGACATGGGATTGAATTAGAGATGTGGTAGAAATTGTGGTCTCAAAATTATAAAATGACAATGTCAACAGCATATAAAGAAAATTTGTATAAGATGTTTCACAGGTGGCATCTACCTCCGACGAGAATAGCAAGAACGTTCAAGAATAAATCTGAAAAGTGTTGGAAATGTCATCAGACACCGGGCTCATATTACCACATGTGGTGGACTTGCGCAGAAGCTAAAAGATATCGGACTAAGATCCACACGTGGTTGGAGAAAATGACACAAAAACATATAGACTTAAAACCAGAGATTTTTTTAAATTGGGAATTATACCAGAAATATATAATAGAAATTTGAAATATTTGATTGTAAATGTTTTAATAGTAGCTAGAATTGTATTTGCAAATAATGGGAAAAATGAGAAAATACCAACGCAGAAGGAAACTATTCAAAAAATAATGGAACGTGCGGAAATGAATAAATTGACATTTGAAATTAGAGAATAAGAAAATGAACAATTTTACAAGGTTTGGGACTTGTTCTATCAATGGTTAGATAAAAAATCATGGTAATGGAAAATGTTGGAGAACTGCTTATATTTAATAGAATGATATATGCAATACTTTAAGAGTTTAGCATTGTTAAACAGATTAGAACAATGTAATGGAATAATGTTGTATGATCTCAATGTATAGAATATTCCGTTTAAAATATAGAAATAATAATTGGAGTTGAACTATTGATGCAAAATGATGTTGTATGTATGAATTCAATATACTTAGAATAACTCATTTAAAATTAAGGAATAATAATTACAGTTGAATAATTGTTATATAATGATAATAATGTTCTTATGTTTATCTAATGAATAATTTGTGATTCGATACGTAAGTAGTGACCATGAAAAGGACGCACAAAATTTTGAAACCAAATGACACGCTATATGAAATGGAAGGAGGCTTTATGTGTTTTATGCCTTTGTTTGTTTTTGTTTGTTTAAAAATAAAAATAAAATTATAAAAAAAAGAAGAAAAGAAGGAGACTCTCTACAATTTGAGACAAGTGGCTGTCCAGTTTCTTTTTAAAAGCATCCACAACTTCTGAAGGCAACTTTTGTTCCACTGGTTAATTGTCCTCACTGTTAGGAAGTTTCTCCTTAATTCCAGGTTGCTTCACTCCTTGATTAATTTCCATCTGTCGTTTCTTGTCCTGCCTTCAGGGGCTTTGGAGAATAATTTGGCCCCCTCTTCTTTGGGGCAGCCCCTCAAATACTGGAATACTGCTATCATGCCACCCACTGGTCCTCCTTTTCTCTGGACTAGTGATACGCAAATCCTGCAACCGTTCTTCGTATATTTTAGTTTCCAGATTTTTAATCATCCTAGTTGCTCCTTTCTGTACTTTTTCCAAATTCTCAACATTAGTTTTGGTTTATGTGGTGACCAAAACTGGAGGCATTATATTCCAGGTGTGGCCTTATTAAGGCTTTATAAAGCGGTACTGATACTTTGGCTCCAAGATCACTGCAGATGGGGATTGCAGCCAAGAAATTAAAAGGCGCTCCTGGGGAGGAAAGCTATGGCAAATCTAGACAGCAGACTAAAAAGCAGAGACACCACCCTGCCAACAAAAGTATAGTCAAGGCTGTGGTTTTCCCAGTTGCAATGGATGGCTGTGAAGGTTGGACCATAAGGAAGGCTGAGCATCAAAGAATGGAGGCCTTTGAACTCTGGTGCTGGAGAAGAAGACTCCTGCATTGAGTCCCTTGGACTGCAAGGCCATCCAACCGGTCAGTCCTAGAGGAGATCAACCCTGGCTGCTCTTTAGAAGGCCGGATCCTGAAGGTGAGACTCAAATCCTTTGGCCACCTGATGAGAAGGAAGGACTCCCTGGAGAAGAGCCTCATGCTGGGAATGATGGAGGGCAAAAGAAGAAGAAGGGGACGGCAGAGAAGGAGGTGGCTGGATGGAGTCACAGAAGCACTTGGCGTGAGCTTCAATGGACTCCAGAGGATGGTAAAGTACGGGAAGGCCTTGAGGAATGTGGTCCATGGAATTACAATGGGTTGGAGAAGACTCCTGCATTGAGTCCCTTGGACTGCAAGCTGATCCAACCGGTCAATCCTAGAGGAGATCAACCCTGACTGCTCTTAGAAGAGGAAACTCAAATGCTTTGGCCACCTAATGAGAAGGAAGGGCTCCCTGGAGAGGAGCCTCATGCTGGGAACGACAGAGGGCAAAAGAAGAAGGGGAGAACAGAGAAGGAGGTGGCTGGATGGAGTCACCGAAGCAGTCGGCGTGAGCTTCAATGGACTCCAGAGGAAGGGAGAGGACAGGAAGGCCTAGAGGAATGTTGTCCAGGGGGCCGCAATGTGTTCTACATAACTTCACAACTAACAACAACAACGGATACTTCAGGTGATTTTGATTCTATGCCTCTGTTTATGCAACCAAGGATTGTATTAGCTTTTCTGGCTGCTGCCACAAACAGCTGGCAGATGTGGCCAACTTGACTTGCCAGGTGTCTCTAGCTTGAGAGGGTCTCCTAGGGGTAGAACTAAGGTAATGGTGTGGGATGTTGGCCCCATTGCTTAAAATACCTACGGGCAAATGTGGGAGGGAGCAGCAGAGGCACATTGGTGGTGGTGCACAGATGGCGCCATTTTGCTGGCTGGGAACATCAATCATTTTTGTCCAGTCTGTGTCGGGCCAAGAGTTGGAAGTGAGATTTACGAAAGGACCATGTAGTTGTGTTAGACAGTGAAAGTGGAGGGATCGACTGCACATTTTACACAAATGTGTACACAAATGATGGGGGAAGTGGACCAAGAAAATGAATCTGTGTATCTTTGCGTGAAACTTTAAAGACACGGGATTTGTGTAAAGCATTAATTAAGCAGGTGAGCGTTGTGTGCTGGGTGAGATGCGCCTGTTATCAGGAGGGATTGTCAAGTGAGGAGAGTCCTTCCACCTCCTTCCTTGCAGGTAGTCCTCAACCTATGACCACAATTGAGCCCCAAATCTCTGTTGGTAAGCAAGACAGTTGTTAACCACGTTTCGCCCCATTTTACAACCTTTCTTCCCACAGTTGTTAAGTGAATCACTGCAGCTGTTAAGTTGGTCACACGGTTGTTAAGTGAATCCGGCTTCCCCGTTGACTTTGCTTGTCAGAAGGTCGCAAAAGGGGACCACGTGACCCAGGGACACTGCGACCGTCATAAATATGAGTCAGCTGTCAAGTTGCCTGAAATCTGATCACGTGATCGTGGGGATGCTACAAACGGTTGGGTGAAAGAAACGGTCATAATTCAGAGCCATAATTTTTTCAGTGCCGTTGTACCTTCGAACGGTCACTAAATGAACTGTTATAAGTCGAGGACCACCTATAGAAGGAATCAATTGATTAGATATCCTTTCTGATCAAGTAAACAAGTGAAGCTCTTCTTAATTTAAGGGGGAAAAAAACCCTCTTCCAAGATTCTTTGTTGCTCTGTTTGTGGTCCAGCCAGATGCTTCTCATCCCAGACTTTGAGTTCATTGATTAACCACCACCAAGATCCTACGGGATTGGGAGGCATATAAATCTATTAAAAGTTAAAAGTTAAAAGTTAAAGATGAAGAAAGGGGCATCCCGCCCTTCTGCTGGACGCCACATGCAGATCCTGGGTTTTGTACTTTGCACGCTTCTCTTGCACAACCAGGCTTCCTGCCTTTTCAAGAGGGTGGCACAGTGCCAGGGTGCTTGGCAAGGGCTTCGGCGTCCAGAGGAATGGAGGCTGGCATCCCCCGCATGCCCCCTGTGGATTTTCTCCAGGCCTGAGTGGGTGAGCTGGCAGCGCCCACAATGCAAACGGCAGGCAGAAGGAATTGGACAGCAGGGCAATCTAGCCTTCTTCGGGTCGCTCCTTGCCCGCAGATTCGCAGCTCCAGCAGGAAGCCCTTTCTCTGCCTGCCTCCTTCTTGACCACGGCTGCCCGGCTGAGCCAGGTGCCATCCCTCCCACGCCTCTGAAGATTCACAGCGTGCGCCGCTGCCAACTATCTCCATGGCAACGCCAGTGCCTCATCTCAATTCCTAACGAGGCCGAGCTGATTGCCGACTCCTCTCGCCAGCAGAGCCCAAAGGTAGAAGCGGCCACAGGGAGGGAGGTCTTCCACCGGGGGGGGGGGGGGGCAAGAAGTAGGACCTTTGTGGGGATTCCACTCGTGAAATGTTGGCCTCTGGACTGGCTGGCGAGCCTGTCCCGGCTCAGCATAACAGAACCACAGAGTTGGAAGGGACCCTGGAGGTCTTCTAGTCCAACCCCCTGCTCCAGCAGGAGACCCTACACCCACGATGGCAAACCTATGGCACTTGTGCCAGAAGTGCCACGCAGAGCCCTTTCACGTCATCGCCAGCTGCTCTTCTGTTTTCCAGCTGGCCTTTGCAGGCACCAGAGCGCTGGACAATGGCCTGGAAAACGGCCAGAAACACAGGGCACCTTTGGGTCATTTGGCTGTTTTCAGGTCATTGGTAGGGCTGTTTGGGGGGCATTTTCGGGGTCAAAACAGCCAGAAAAAAGGCCAAAAAAACAGGCAGGTGTGCGCCAGCCAATGGAACGTGGCCGGGCGCCCACCACATGAATGCGTGCAGTGCGCACATGTGCTCTTACTGCCCGTGACACTCTAGCTGCTCGGTGGAGCGTCGCGCAGGCGTCATGCGCTCCGTGTCCCTGTGTGGAAGTTCTGAAAACTTCAAATGCCGGGAAGGAGCATCGGTGGGCGGGTGGGCGCTAGAACGGTACCTGGTGCTCCCAGCAGGCACCTGAAGGCCTGTATCGGATCGTACCGGTCGTAACCCACCACTGCTGCCAGCCAACTAGTCTTTGGGTTTCTGACGCTCTGGCGCAAGCGCATGGATGCATGTTCCAGGTTGGGCACAGTGCCAAGAAGGTTTGCCCTATACTTTCCCCCACAAACGGCTGTCCCCCTCTCCTTTAAACTCCCCCCGTGATGGAGCAACCTCAGCCTCTTTTAAGCCTTTTCTCCAAGCCCCTTTTCAGCTCCCCCCCCACCCCAGAAATCATGAGAGAAAGGGAGATTTGGCTGCAGAAGAAATGTGGGCATCTTTTCACCCAACTGGGCAAGGCAACTGTCCATCTCCCCAAATGGGGACACCTGTCGATCACCCTCCTTGTTCCCCAGATTGGAAGAAGGTGTGAGAGGAAGAGCAGCGGTGACTCTCAACACCAAAGCTGGAGACCCGGACAATCGCTCCGCTGCTCCCTTCTTGGCCCTCTGCTGAACTCCGTCTCTGATTCACGCAGGGCCAGAGCGGCTGAGCCGGGGTAACGAAGGAAAGTCCGTTAGCTAGGTGGTTAATTGGGCTTGGGATTTGTCTCCCCTGATTCCCCTGCTTGTTTTCCTCCGCATGGCGTCTAAAGCAGGGCCCTCCCCTCTTTGGCAACGGTTCGAGCCTTGTGGACTTCGGTTCCACCACAAAACCGCGCTCGACTAAACCGCGCTCGACGAAACCGTGTAGCTGACGTCATCAACAGCGCGACAACAGCGCGGAGACAGAAGCACGCTGTAAACGCTAAACCTAAAATTAACCCCTAAACCTAACCCTTAACCTAACCCTAACCCTAACCCTTAACCTAACCCTTAACCTAACCCTAAACCTAAACCTAACCCTTAACCTAACCCTAAACCTAACCCTAAACCTAACCCTAAACCTAACCCTAAACCTAACGCTAAACCTAACGCTAAACCTAACCCTAACCCTAACCCTTAACCTAACCCTAACCCTAACCCTAACCCTAAACCTAAACCTGAGCCAAGGTGGCGCAGTGGTTAAATGCAGCACTGCAGGCTACTGCTAGATCAGCAGGTCAGCGGTTCAAATCTCACCGGCTCAGGGTTGACTCAGCCTTCCATCCTTCCGAGGTGGGTAAAATGAGGACCCAGATTGTTGGGGGCAATATGCTGACTCTCTGTAAACCGCTTAGAGAGGCCTGAAGGCCTATGAAGCGGTATATAAGTCTACTGCTATTGCTATTGCTATTGCTAACCCTTAACCTAACCCTAACCCTTAACCTAACCCTAAACCTAACCCTAAACCTAACCCTAAACCTAACCCTAAACCTAACCCTAAACCTAACCCTAAACCTAACCCTAAACCTAACCCTAAACCTAACCCTAATCCTAAACCTAACCCTAAACCTAACCCTAACCCTAACCCTTAACCTAACCCTAACCCTTAACCTAACCCTAACCCTAACCCTAACCCTAACCCTTAACCTAACCCTAAACCTAACCCTAACCCTAACCCTAACCCTAACCCTAACCCTAACCCTTAACCTAACCCTAAACCTAACCCTAACCCTAACCCTAACCCTAACCCTAACCCTAACCCTAACCCTAACCCTTAACCTAACCCTAACCCTTAACCTAACCCTAAACCTAACCCTAAACCTAACCCTAAACCTAACCCTAAACCTAACCCTAAACCTAACCCTAAACCTAACCCTAAACCTAACCCTAATCCTAAACCTAACCCTAAACCTAACCCTAACCCTAACCCTTAACCTAACCCTAACCCTTAACCTAACCCTAACCCTAACCCTAACCCTAACCCTAACCCTAACCCTAACCCTAACCCTAACCCTAACCCTAACCCTTAACCTAACCCTAAAGCTAACCCTAAAGCTAACCCTAAACCTAACCCTTACCTTAAGTTGAATCGGCTTGCTTTCAAAGCGCTATTTAAAGCGCCCTTCTTTCTCCGCGCTCGCTGTTGTCGCCCTGTTGATGACGTCAGCGACGCGGTTTAATCGGGCGCGGCTTAGTCGAGCGCGGTTTTGTCATGCCACGGTGGACTTCAACGGCCAGGATTCCTCAGCCAGCACTGCTCCCTGGGGGATTACGGCAGTTGAAGTCCCCAAGTCTCAAAGAGGTTGCAGAGGTTAAGAAACAGACAAATCTCACTGCTCTTTTGGAGAGCCAAAGGCTGCATTAGTAGATCGAGGGAACGTTGTGGATGTAATTTGCCTCGAGGTTCACCCATAGTGGCTGGGGAATTCTGGGAATTGAAGTCCACAAGTCTCAAAGTTGCCAGGTTTGGAGAGCTCTGGTTTAAACCGCAAAGCTGTTAAGTCCTGGCTGCTCCAGCAGGCCGGGGGGCTCTTGTAATATTCAGCCCCCTGGAGATTGTGACTGTTGTATATTTTAATGTTGTTTGTGTATTATCCCCCCTCCCTTGTTTTATTGTAAGCCTCCCGGAGTCCTTCGGGAGTGGGCGGCATACAAATCAATAAAACTAAACTAAACTAAACTAAACTAAACTAAACTAAACTAAACTAAACTAAACTAAACTAAACTAAACTAAACTAAACTAAACTAAACTAAACTAAACTAAACTAAACTAAACTAAACTAAACTAAACTAAACTAAACCAAGCATGGAGACCCCGGTCAAAACTTTCCACAAGTCTTAAACGTTTGGGGACCCCTGGTCGAAGCCCCTGGTCTAAGCTTTATGACCCACTGCCGGGAGTCCTTCAGGATTAGGGCAGGACAGAAATATGGCTAAAACCCCGGCATCTGCCAAGATCTGCCTTCACTGGGCTGACTAAGAAAGGCCTCATCAAAGATCTCCTCCAGGGCCCTCAACGCAAAAGGCTGCTTCAATTCTGCATTTCTTGATTTGGGGGAGAGCTCCCCACCCTTCCGCAGGGCTGGGGGAAGAGGGCACCATCTTGGCACCCACAGCTAAAAGCACCCCAGAGGGAGCCAGGAGAACAGCCAGGTGGCAGAGTCACCCCCTGGGAAGACCACCATATGTCCACCTTCCTCACTTTGGGCACCTCGGCCAATGGGGCTGCCCGGGGCTCCGTAGCACTTCTGGGTTCTCTGGGGAGAGCCCCTTCCTTTGGGCTCATGGTTCCGGCTGAGAAGGAGCTTGGGCTTGCTTCCCACGCAGGGGAAGTGAAAGAGCCCTTCTCAAGCGTGAACATCCAGAGGTCCTTTGCCCATGAGCCCTGGCTCGTAGCACTGCCCGGACCCCTCCTCGGAAGCCCCGGGGGATCTTTGGGGGAGGGTCTCAGCACCTACCTGAGTTCCCCTGGCTCTTCTTTGGGAAGCTCTTGGTCCTCCTGCTTTGGGCTGTTGTCTTCAGAGACGGCGTCCGCCTGGCTGGCGCTGGAAGAGAGCCACACACAGACCCAGGCCCAGGATTAGGGGTGGGGACATGGGGGGCTACTCCGGGGAGGGCGACTGGGTCGGTTCCACCACAAACTAAAGCGCGCTCGACGAAAGCGCGTACATGACGTCATCACAGTGCGACGAAAACGGCACGCTGTGAGCGGTAAATTTAAAATTAACGCGAAAACCTTACCCTAACCCCCCCAAACCTAACCCTAAACCTAACCCTAAACCTAACCCTAAACCTAACCCTAACCCTAACCCTAAACCTAACCCTAAACCTAACCCTTAACCTAACCGTAAACCTAACGCTAACCCTTAACCTAACCCTAACCCTAACCCTAACCCTAACCCTTACCTTTATGTGAATCGGCTTGCTTTAATTTTATTTTAATTTTATTTATTTTTAATTTTATTTGTCGCGCTGCTAATGACGTCACGTACGCGCTTTGATTGGGCGCGCTTTAGTGGACCGCGGTTTTGACGGGTCACGACTGGGTCAGCCAATGGGCCACAAGTCATCCCAGCATTCGGGGGAGGGGTGGGGGAGGGGATAAGGTGGCTTCATCTGTATGGGCTGATCAGCCGGGGGGGGGGGTGGCGGGTCAGGATGACCTCCCCCCACAAAGAAACCTCACTTCTGCCTTGAATCCAGTGAGCTCCGGACTTGCGATCAAAAAACCAAGCCTGGCAACTTCGGTCATAAATCACGACCGTTGTAAATCAGGCCATCAGGTGACCAACTACATTTTACGACGTTTTTTTGTGTAGTGGTCATGAAGCAAACACAACAGTCGTTAAATGAGACCATTGCTGTTTCAATGGAAATTGGAATAAATGCCGGCTTTTTGCAAAAAAAACGCCTTAAATCGCAGTCACGTGACCCTGGGATGCTGAAACCAGGTGGAAATGCACCGGTTGCCAAGCAACAGCACAGTCGTGGCACTGTGGGATGGGGAGAACCGGGTCTGAAGAACCTTTCGGGGGGGGGGGCTCCATAGTAACTTCGAACAGTCCTAAGTGACCGGTCGTAAGCCAAGGATGCCCACAGGTCCCGGTGGCCTGGGCACAGGGTGGCCTTGCATGGCTTGGTCCAGCTGTGCCTCCAGCTGCCTCCCGCCCTGCCCGGATGGCCATCCCTGGCAGCCCTCGGGGACAAGGGAGGGCTCTCCAACCTTGGCAACTTTAAGACTTGAGGACTTCAACTCCAGTGAGGGATTCTGGGAGTTGAAATCCCTGAGCCGTAAAATTGCCGCGGTTGGAGACCCCAAGTGGGTCGAGTACTGTGAGAGCTACGGCCGGGGGACGACGACCAGCTGTCGAAACTGCCCACAGGTGAGGCTTCCTTCGCCTGCCGATGGGCAGCCATCCAGCCGCAGGGGCCCAGGTAACCCACCCGTCACCTGCTGAGGTCTTACCTGGCGATGGAGGAGGGAACCCCCGGAGGCCGCTTTCGGAACCAAGCGTGCTGGGAGCGTCGGCTCTGTTCCTGGCTGATGAGCCCGTCCCCCTGGCGGTTGAGGGCCAGGAAGGCCTCCCGCGCCCGCTCCCTCTCCTTGCCCGTCAGCAGGTGCAGCAGCCCCTCCTGGGGAGGGAAACAAAGCAGAGGGGGGGGGTTCGCAGGCACCCTCCAATCTTCTTGCTTTTGCAGGGATGGGGGTGCCTTCCTGACTCCTCTAGGGGAGGGGGTGGGGAAAGAGGGCCAGACCCCCCCCTTCTTCACCAGGCCCCTCCCCACCCCCAGCTCAGCCCCAGGATTGGGCCAAGCCTCTTTCTCTCTGCCTGGTGGCTGAGCTGTCCTCACATGGGGTAGGGTCTTTCCTTCCTTCTCTTTGGAAGAGACCCCCCCCACCTGCGTGCGTGTTCTCTGCAGCAGCAGCAGGGACTCATGGGAGAGGAAATCCGTCCAGGTGACGCGGCCCTTCTGCCCAGGGTCCAGGGCCCTGAACTGCAGGGCGTGGAGAGCCTTTTCTTCCTCGTTGCTGGGCTGCCCCCCGAGGCCCTTATAGCGCAGGAAGTCCTCCAGGCTCAGGCTGCTCTCTGTGGAACCCCCCCCCCCAGTCACGGTTAGAGGGGCCACTTGGCTGCCTGGCCTCCCCCAGGGCAAAAAAGCCCCCCTCCCCCAGGGCTCTGCCCTCCAACCAGAGAGGAAGCCCCTCCCGATATGACCCCCTTAGTCTCTTGGCTAAGACAGGGAGTTGGTTGGGGGGCCAATCCTCCCTGGCAGATGGGGAGGGGTCTCTGCCCTGTGAAGGAGACCCCAATGGGCTGCAATGCCCCTCTGCCAGTGCTCCTCCTCTGCCCTAAACGGGTTGGGGGGGGGCAGCCTTACCAGGTGGGATGTTGCTCTGCCGGAAGGCATCGCAGAGGGAGGTCATCTCCTCTTCGGTGAGCAGCGAGTTCAGGTTATCCTGCCCGGAAGAAGGGAATGGTGGCAGTTACAAGCCAGCAGGTCCGGTTGAGGACTGTTTTTCCCACAGTGGGGAGGGGGGGAGGGAGGGAAAGGTGGGTGTCTGCTGAGCCCCCTTTCTTGCCAAGGGGCCTTGGACGGTTTTGCCAAATGGGGCAAAAGTCATTTAATAACCTAGCATTAAGAAAACCTTGTGTATCAGCTCTTCCCCAATCTTCCCACGGCTAAATGTACCTTGTCTCTATGCCCCCCCTTCATCTATTCCTGGCCCCCTGCCTCCCCTTCCCGCCATTCCCCGTCCCACTTCCCCAAATCCTTCTGAGCAACCCTCCCCCCCCAAAGGCACATGATTTCCTGGCCTCTCTGCCCCCCTCCCAGCCCCACCACTTACACAGTGGTAGCAGCTCCAGCCGACCGCCGAGTGGGCTGCCTCGATGGCCTGGGAGGCCTCGGCCGGGGAGAGCAGGCCCATGCGCTGGAGGCATCCGTCGTGGTAGACCTTGGTGCACACCCGGCAGGGCAGGAGGCTGTCTGCCGTCCACACCTCACACACCTCACACATCTCATCGTTGGTCACCTGCAGCGGAAGGAGGGCTGGGAAAGATCCAAGAGGAACCCTCTGGCCCTGGGACCTCCGCCCCAGAGGGTGAGCCTCTTTGGGGCTTCTGGCCCAGCCGAGCCTCCAAGGAGAGGAATAATGCAGATGGAAGGGGCCTTGGAGGTCTCCTAGTCCAACCCCCTGCTCCCTCTACCATTCTGGACAAACAGCAGTCCAATCTCTTCTTAAAATCCTCCAGTGTTGCAGCATTCACAACTTCCAGAGGCAAGCTGTTCCCCTGGCTAATTGCTCTGTCAGGAAATTTCTCCTTATTTCCAGGTTGATTCTCTCTTTAATGATCTACAACCCCATTGCTTCTTGTCCTGCCCTCGGGGGCTTCGGAGAATAGCTTGACTCCCTCTTCTTTGTGGCATTATTGGAATAATGCTATCATACTATCACCAGGGAACTGCCAGAGGACTGGAAAAGAGCTGATGTGGTTCCCATCTTCAGAAAAGGGAAAAAAAACAGATCCAGGAAACTACAGACCCATCAGCCTGACCTCAATACCAGGAAAGATTCTGGAAAAGATAATCAAGCAACGAATTAGCGAACACCTAGAAGTAAACAAAGTAATAGCCAAAAGCCAAGATGGGTTTGTCAAAAACAGATCATGCCAGACTAATCTTATTGCATTCTTTGACAAAGTGACAAAGTTAGTGGACCAGAGGAATGCCGTCGATATAGTTTACTTGGACTTCAGTAAAGCATTTGATAAGGTAGACCATAACTGGCTGACCAATCACACTCAATGTATAGTCCTCAATGGAACTGCATCTACATGGAGGGAAGTATGCAGTGGGGGACCCCAAGGCTCTGTTTTAGGCCCAGGACTCTTCAACATCTTCATCAATGATTTGGATGAGGGAATAAATGGGGAACTCATCAAATTTGCAGACGACACCAAGCTGGCAGGAATAGCCAACACTCCAGAAGACAGGCTTAAGATACAGAAGGATCTTGACAAACTTGAACATTGGGCACTATCTAATAAAATGAAATTCAATGGTGAAAAGAGTCAGGTTCTACATTTAGACAAGAAAAACGAAATGCACAGGTACTGTATAGGTGGTACCTTGCTCAATAGTAGTAACTGTGAAAGGGATGTTGGAGTCCTAGTGGAGAACCGTTTAAATAGGAGCCAGCCGTGTGCAGCAGCTGCCAAAAAAGCCAACACAGTTCTAGGCTGCATCAACAGAGGGAGGGAATCAAGATCACGTGAAGGGTTAATACCACTTTATAATGCCTTGGTAAGGCCACACTTGGAATACGGCATTCAGTTTTGGTCGCCACGATGTAGAAAAGATGTGGAGACTCTAGAAAGAGTGCAGAGAAGAGCAACAAAGAGGATTAGGGGTCTGGAGGCTAAAACATATGAAGAACGGTTGCAGGAAATGGGCACATCTAGTTTAATAGAAAGAAGGACCAGGGGAGACATGATAGCAGCCTTCCAATATCTCAGGGGTTGCCTCAAAGAAGAGGGAGTCAAACTATTTTCCAAGGCACCTGATGGTAGAACAAGAAGCAATGGGTGGAAACTAATCAAGGAGAGAAGCAACTTACAACGGAGGAGGAATTTCCTGACAGTTAGAACAATTAATCAGTGGGACAGAAGTTGCCTCCAGAGGTTGTGAATGCCCCAACACTGGAAGCCTTTAAGAAGATATTGGATAACCATTTGTCTGAAACGGTTTAGGGTTTCCTGCCTAGGCAGGGGGTTGGACTAGAAGACCTCCAAGGTCCCTTCCAACTCTGCTATTGTATTATTGTAGATGGGCAACATCTATGGGCAATAGGGTTGTAGGAAGGGCTCAGGATCCCCAGAGAATGTGACTGCCCAAATCAGGGGCCACCAAATTTGCTCCCACAAGGACAGGTGTTAACGATTAGCACCAAACACAGGAGTTTCCAGGGTCTTCCTGGACAGGAGCCACTTTCTTGGACCAGCAGCTCCAGGATCCCAACTGGGGCCAACTGGGGCCTGAGGGTGACCTCTGTCCTGGGGAGAATGAGGCAGCTGGAAGATGTTCTGATTCTCCCAAGCATTTTCAGTTGGTTCCACTATTTGTTCTTCCAACCACACCGGATTCCATTTCTTGTCACGCATCACCTCAAAATAGGCCCTTCTCCTTTACCATTTTTGTGGCCTTTTTCAGAATATTCCCCTACCTTGCAACTCCCTCTTCCAAAAGCCATTCTTTCCTCTGTTAACTAATACCCAGAAGTGCATTTTCCTCCAGCTCTTTTGGGATGAAGAACTGCACCAAAATGGGAGAAATGCAGGGGTGAAATCAGAGGTGGGTCCCTACCAGTTCGCACCTATTCGGTAGTACCGGTTCGTCAAATCTACCGAACCGGTTAGAAGAGGTTCCACCAGTGGACCCGGAAAGCCGGCCACACCTACAGAAGAGCTTCCAAACATTTTTTGAAACCCACCACTGGTCCTTGGAGATGATTATTCTACACTATCATGCTCCTATTTATAAAACTCAGGGCCTCTGTGAAAGGTAAGGATGACTACTGCGTTAGTGGTGCAATCAGAACATTGCGTGTGTTGAAGTTGTTTTAACGCAAACCAAAGATGCCTTTTAAAAAACAACTTTACATCCTATTCTTATGCATGCCAGTGCTGTGTGGGAGGTCATTTAAGGTGATTCTGACAAGTGTCGTCAGCATCTTCATATCCGGTCACATGGGCGGGAAGCCACTCCCATCCGGTCACATGGCCAGCAAGCCACTCCCACAAAGGAGGCCACACCCACAGAGTAGGTTCGAACAATTTTTGAAACCCACCACTGAGTGAAATCCAGCAGGTTCTGACAGGCTCCGGAGAACCGGTAGCGGAAATTCTGAGTAGTTCGGAGAACAGGCAAATACCACCTCTGGCTGCCCCCAGAGTGGGGAGGGAATGGGGATTTTGCAGTATCCTTCCCTTGCCACACCAGTGGTGGGTTCCAGATCCCGTTCCAACCGGCCCGGCGTCATCCACATGGACGCGTGCAGCATGCACACACACATGCACAGTGCACGCATGTGTCTTACTGCTTCCGCGAGCCTCGGTGATGCTCCAGCTGCTCAGCAGAGCATCGCGCAGGTGTTGTACAAGCTGTGCACGTGCGCGGAAGCACTGAAGACTTAAAAGATCAGTAAGGAGCTTGGGCGGGCGGGCGAGCCCACCAGAGCACCGTACCAGAAGGGTATCTGATGCTCCGGGCAGGCTCCAGTACACCTGTACTAGGGTGTACCGCCTCCAACCCACCACTGTGCCACACCCACAGAACTGGTAGTAAAAGAATGTGAATTTCACCTCTGGAGAAATGGCTTATTTTTAATAAAATAAACTTCAGTTTTGCTTGGTTCAGAAAGACTAATTTAAGCAGGTTGACATTCATCGATGAACGGGAGAGTCCTTTGTCCATTCCTCTCCCCATCTCAACAGCCCCGGAGTGTCTGATGGTGACAGTGAAGACAAAAAACCATTTTCCTTGGTTTTTACTCTGTCATATTTCGATTGTTTTAGAATGTTAAGCCTTCCAGAATCACTTGGTTGATTTGGGCAGCTACCGAAATGGAAGGAATAAATCAACGTGAACTGGGTCGTCTTTTTAGCCGAGACCTGTCCAGCTTGGCATTTCCAGATGTGTTTAGACAATGAACAGCAGCACATCAGGACTGTGTCAACGGGGAGTGCTGATTATTTTTTTTGGGGGGGGGGCAAACGACCTTTGTTTCACATCTTCCCCTCGGGAGGCTGATTATTTGCTTCCTCCTAAGCTTCACCTGTTCCAGACGTGACTGAATTTTCTATGAGGCTCCCGGAGGAGCTGTTTGTTCTCCTGGCCTCCAAGACGGAGGAGGAGAGAAAGTTTGCTTTGAGGACTGCAAGGTTATTGTGTGAGCGACCCTTAGCATTCACACACACACACACACACACAAACACAAACACCACTTGGGCCGGCCCAACAGTTGAGTCTAAGAGGGGGCTGGGTAATTTTTGGTGCCGAATGTTGCAGAAAAACGGCTGTTAACCTCCGTACGTTCTGCAGATCTTAATGCAGGCTGGTAAAATCCCAAAAGGATGTGAAAAGTGGGGGGTGGGCTTTGAGCAAATGCAGTTCAGAGCAAAGACACAAAGGTAGCCTTCGACTTCGTTCCTTTAGTGGCTGTTCGAAAATACAATCGCACGGAAACTTATGACTTCTGTTCCACTCTATTCCTGATTCATATTCTATTCTACTCCGTTCCATTCTAATTTCACACTTACGACCATTGCAGCCTCCCCGTGACCATCAAAATTCCGATGCTTGGTAACTGACTCATATTTATGACGGTTGTCCTGGGGTCACCCCCTTTTGTGTTGTGGGAAGTTATCACCCAGCCCTCTCCCAGAGAAGTAAAATATCCTGGGAAATATTGAAAAGGCAGAATGTTTCTCTGGATGTGAAAAGAAACATATTTTAAGCAGTGTTTTTCAACCTTTTTTGTGCAAAGGCACTCTTTTTTCATGAAAAAAATCACGAGGCACACCACCATTAGAAAATGTTAAAAAAAATTAACTCTGTGCCTATATTGACTATAGGCAGGTGTTTTTCCCACGGCACACCTTACACTATGTCACGGCACACTAGTGTGCCGCGGCACAGTGGTTGAAAAACACTGTTTTAAAGGACAGAATAGTTGCCTGTAGCTTCCTGCCCATCCCCACTTTCTCAATGGGCCATTGAGAGGGCCAGGCTAGCCCGCTTTACATAATAAAGACTTCTCCTAGCAAGCCCCTCCTTCAGCCCGTCTCTTCTTCTCCACCAACATTGAAGCATGTGATCCACCTTTTCTGTTCAGGAACTCAAGCCATGTGGCCCTGTCCAACAATAAACCATCTTTCCAAGCAGCCTCCATGTCTCCAGTGTCTCCTTCCCCACTTGGAGCTGAACCCAGAAGGACATTTCTTTCAACAGTGTCCTTCTGACAAGCTGTGTGAAGGGGAGGCTCATTTAACAACTGTGTTAACAACAGCAGAGATTCACTTTAAAAGGCCATTGTAAGAGGTCATAAAAAGGGGGGAAATCATTTTAAAACTATCTCCCTTAGCAACAGAAATTTTGGGGTCCTTGACTTAGGACCACAATAGTGGTCATAAGTCAAGGACCACCCACATAAGGGATGCAGACTGGCAGCATCTCGGGGATTTGAGCCGGCCGCGAAGGATTGGAAAGTGACTTTGAAGTCAGGAAGGAAAGAAGGATGGAAATGGGAACCAGGCTCAGGGCTGCCTTACAAAAATGGGGGTGACCTGCTTGGACTCCCCAAGCGAAGAATCCTGGCGAAGAGAAAGAAAGAGGCCAACCGCTTGGTCGGCTCTCTGTGGTTCTGGGCGCTTAAGGGAGAGACGAGGGAACTGGGGAAGGGGCTAAAAGGGGCACAAAGGAGACAGGGGAAAGGCTGGTGCAGGCCGCCCCCTCCCCCCTTTGAGCAGCTACACCGTCTGGAGAGAGAAGAAGGTCTGGGCCAGCCCCCCCCCCCCCTTGCCCAAAATGTTAAGGAGATTCAGGCCAAGCAAAGGAACTCTCCCAGCCCACAACAGACTCCAGCTATGGGAATCGATGCTGGTCCTCATAGGAATAGCAGCCAATTATGTGGTGTTGTGTGAAAATCCAGTCTCAGGTGGGTTGACGAGGATCTGGCTCTCAAGAACCCTGAGAACTCCCAGGGTTCTTCAGTTACTGGGACACTTCCCAGTTCCCAGAGTCGCGGACTTAGAAGGGACCCTAGAGGTCTTCCAGACCAACCCCCTGCTCAAGCATTACCAACACCACTTGCAAGATGGTTGAGAGAGGAGAGAGAGGGTGGGCCATGGGCAGCCGGGGCTCTTGGGGGCCAGCTTTACTGACTGATACCCCCCCCCCTTTCCGGGGAAAAGGTGTTCCTAAGGACACCTGGACAAGAGGGGGCGGGTCCTGAGACCAGCAGGTGCAGGAACGCCCCGCCCACTCGATTCGATGGCTCTTCAGACCTTGGGTCGCTCCCAGGAACACCCCCCCCCCATGGAAAGGTTGGGCGGGGACCTTACCTGCTCGCGTTGCTCCAGGCTGATCTCCAGCCGCTCCTCCTCTTCGGGCGGCGGCCGGACGGGGCGGACCAGGGCCGGGGGCGAGAAGGAGCCCGGCCGGTCCAGGTCTTCGGGTTCCACGCCGCGCCCGTCCCGCAGCCTGGCCCAGGCGGCGCTCGCGCCCCTGCAGCCCCCCGGCCGGGAGGCTCCCCCCGCCGCCGCCGCCTCCTCTTCCTCCTCGCGGAGCTCCTGCACGGCGTGCTCTTCCAGGGTCCCGCGGCGGCTGGCGGCCCCCTCGGCCGGGCGCTTGGCGGCGGGCCGTTCGCGGAGCCCGTCCTTGAAGGCCGAGACGGCCAGGCTGACCTTCTGCACCTGCTCCACCGTCTGCCGCCGGGACATCAGCACCCCCATGGCTGCCCTGCCGAGACAGCCCGCGCCGCCCGTCAGCGCAGCCCTCGCACTCGCCGCCCGGGCTCCCAAGCGCAGCGCCCAGCCCTGCCTCCCCCCGGCCCTCCGCTGGAACGACCTCGCCCGGCCGGGACCCTCGGAGCTCTCCCCGGGCAGCCTTCGCTTCGCCTTCGGAGAGCGATGCCTGGGACGTCCTTGGGGGAGGAGGGGCACCTGCCGCAGCCCCCCCCCCCCCGCCCAGCTGACCCTGAAATTCAGCGGACACCAAAGACGCCCGGCGGGGTGGGTGGGTGGGCTGTACAGGACCAGGGGCTCCTCTGGGCGCTCCAGCTGGGTTGGGCAGTGCCTGGCATAGGAAACCCAGAGACCGCAAGAGAAGGGGGCACGCAGGACGGCTCCCCTTGCCTCGGTGCCCTCTTGCGCTGGGCAAAAGCTGCTTCGGGAGGCCTGGGGGGGATTTCCCACTTCCTGGCATTGTCTTCTCCCCCCCACTCCAAGAACTGACTAGTTAAGGGCTCCAATCACCCCATCTCATCTCTTGGACTCCCTTGGAGCTGCTCCCCCACCCCAAGCATATTCCTCCTCCGGCTCCCCTCCATTGACCTACAAGACAGTGGCCAGCTGACATCAGAGCAAAGGCAGGCTGGAGGAAGGTCCCTGGGGGTGGAGTGGGGGTCAGAGACGCCCTTGGTCTGCCCCTCACTGGGCACTTCCTCCCCACCAACCCTTTCCTCCCACACCTCCTCAATTACCTTCATTTTCTTCCTGGGAGGAAAAACATTGTTGTTGCAAGACAACAACCAGCCAAAGCGGGCACATTAGAATACAAAAGACCTGAGTTGGAAGGGACCTTGGAGGTCTTCTAGTCTAACCCCCTGCTCTATTTCAGACAGGTGGCTGTCCAGCCTATTTTTGAAAACCTCCAGGGATGGGTCACCTGCAACATCTGGAGGCAAGACGTTCCACTGATTAATTCGCAGAATAACAGAGTTGGAAGGGTCCTGTGGGGGTCTTCTAGTCCAACCCACGGGGTTGAGCAGGAGACCTTGAACATTTCAGACAAATGATGGTCCAATCTCTTCTTGAAAGCCTCTAAGGATGGAGCATCCACTACTTCTGAAGGCAAGCTCTTTGGAAGATGCACTAGTGGATACTGCGTTTTTCGGACTATAAGACGCACCAAGATTTTGAAGAGGTAAATTAAAAAAGAAAGTTTCTGCACTTTGCAGGCCTCCCAAACCCTCTGCACATCCATTTTTTGCAAAGGGGGCGGGGTTTCCGGAACCCAAAAATGCTGTATTCAGTGTACAAGACGCAGCCAGATTTTCACCCTTTTTTGGGGGGGGGGGAAAGGTTTGAGATTTGAGAAGTTTATTTATATGCCGCCCTTTTCCCTGGGGGGACTCAGGGCGGCTTACAACTCGAAAAGGAGGGGGGGAAACAAACATTTAACACGTAGGACAGTACGTCATTAAAAAAACACAACATTCATACCATTCGGGTGGGTTACAGTCTTTAGCCCCAGGCCTGACGGGATAGCCAGATTCTGAGGGCTGTGCGGAAGGTCTGGAGGGTGGTGAGGGTATGAATCTCCACGGGGAGATCGTTCCATAGGGTCGGAGCTGCCACCGAGAAGGCTCTCCTCCGTGTGTCTTATACTCTGAAAAATACTCTATATAAAAGGCCTAATAAAAATTCTGGACCTCCTTGAAATTAAAAAGAGGGCCCACGGCAGAGGAAGGAAGACGGCAGAGGAGACAGGCTTGGTTCAGGGTGACCTGAGCAATAGCAATAGCAGCAATAGCAGTAGACTTATATACCGCTTCATAGGGCTTTCAGGCCTCTCTAAGCGGTTTACAGAGAGTCAGCATATTGCCCCCAACAATCTGGGTCCTCATTTTACCCACCTCGGAAGGATGGAAGGCTGAGTCAACCCTGAGCCGGTGAGATTTGAACCGCTGAACTGCTGATCTAGCAGTAGCCTGCAGTGCTGCATTTAACCACTGCGCCACCTTGGCTCGAGGTTCCAGAGGGAGGCTGAGAAGAGCTCCAGGAAGTTTGGGGGAAGGAAGAATGGCTCCTGAAGCTTTGATGCTGTTCAGGGAAGAGAGAATATGAGAAGAGGCAGCGCTCGGCTCACTCTTCTTCTCCAGCCAGGAGGCCCAAGAGCAGGACTGGAGCTCGACAGAAACACAGTTAGGGACATGCCTTTATTTTCACGCAGGTTAGAGCAGGGGTGTCCAAACTTGGGAACTTTAAGACTTGTGGACTTCAACTCCCAGAATTCCTGGCTGGGGAAGAGCCGCCGCCTGCTGAAGGAATCCGCTGAGCCTTTGCCTGTCGCCTCTGAGAAATCCTGGGCGAAGGGAGACATGCCAGAGGACTCAAGAAAAGCAATCTTCAAAAGGAGGGTCTGCAGACCAGTCCGTGGGAGGTTAAAGTCTTAAGAAGGTGAACAGAGGATGGAATGTACCTTCAAAAGAACCTTTTAAATGAGACGGGGATTATTACTAAAAATTGGCATGGATGCGTCAGGAACGAGTCTTTTCCACTCAGCCTTTTATTGTTTCTCTGTTTTTACTGCTTTATTTATTGCTTTTCTCATTATTCTGAGCCACTCAGAATTACTTAAGATGGATGGGCCAGATTTAAGATTGATCTCTTAAATCAATCAATCATCGATCAATTAAATAAATTAACCTTATCTCATTTTTTTTTTAAAAATTAGGAGATTCCTTAAAACAATGCTGTAAATTGGAGCCTTAGGGCAGTGTTTCTCAACCTTGGCAACTTGAAGATGTCTGGACTTTAACTCCCAGAATTCCCCAGCCAGCATTTGCTGGCTGGGGAATTCTGGGAGTTGAAGTCCGGACATCTTCAAGTGGCCAAGGTTGAGAAACACTGCCTTAGGGAACACTATCCAAATACTTTGAGCCATGCAAAAACCCTAATTAGGAGCACTTAAATGTAGGTGGATGGGCTGACATTAAGTAGATATGTAGCTGGTTTTAAAAACTTCAAGAGTGCTTACTAATAGCGAATTCTTAAATTGGAGAGCCTTGTCAAGCAGAATGGGAGAACTCGCCTTGGCCAACCTCCTGAAGCCAACTCGCCATGAGGACAGTTGGTGGCAGGACAATTTAAACGGAGCAATTCAGAAGGGGGACGAGGGAATTGCATCTCAGCCCAGACTCAGGAATGTCTACCTGGAGAAGGTTCAAACCTAAAGCAAGACAAGGCCCACTGCAATCCACTTCTCTAGTTATCTATTCCCTGTTGAATTGCCCCCTCGATGAGCTGTCTTCACGGTGACTTGGCTGGGGCGAGTTGTCCTAGACCTTATCCAAAGGCTGGCCTGAGGACCAATCCTGGTCTTCCACGCTTCACCGTCTTAATTTGGAAGGGATGTTCCCTGCATGCGAGTGACAGAAGACTGGGGTGGCAGGAATAAAACCCAGAAAGATCTTGAGGGGGTACAGAAAAGAGCTGCAAATAAGCAAATGATAATGGAACAGCAGCAAAGGAACAAGTCCAGAACAAATGAGGACCCGGATTGTTGTTGGGGGCGATATGCTGACTCTGTAAACCGCTTAGAGAGGGCTGAAAGCCCTATGAAGCGGTATATAAGTCTAACTGCTATTGCTATTGCTCCAGGATGAAGAATCCTGGAGAGGAGAAAGGAGAGGAATAGGAGAAAGGGAAAGGCAGAGGAAGAATGGGAGGGAATGTAAGAGTAGGAAAGAGGGGAGGAATGGGAAGAAGAGGGGAAGGGTAAAGGGGAGGAAGGGGAAGGAGAGAAGGGAAAGGAGAGGAGGGAGGAAGGAAGGAGAGAAGAAAGAGAAGAAAGGGGGGTAGGAAGGAGGGAGGGAAGGAAGGAGGGAAGGAAGGAGAGAAGAAAGGAGGGAAGGAAGGAGAGAAGGAGAGAAGGAAGGAGGGAAGGAAGGAGGGAATGTAGGAGAGAAGGAAGGGGGGAAGGAAGGAGGGAAGGAAGGAGAGAAGGAGAGAAGAAAGGAGGGAAGGAAGAGCCGAGGTGGCGCAGTGGTTAAATGCAGCACTGCAGGCCACTTCAGCTGACTGTTATCTGCAGCTCAGCGGTTCAAATCTCATCGGCTCAAGGTCGACTCAGCCTTCCATCCTTCCGAGGTGGGTGAAATGAGGACCCAGACTGTGGGGGCAAGTTGCTGACTCAATTTGCTAAAAAAAATTGTAAACCGCTTAGAGAGGGCTGAAAGCCCTATGAAGCGGTATATAAGTCTAATAAATAAATAAAATAAATAAATAAAATAAGGAAGGAGGGAATGTAGGAGAGAAGGAAGGGGGGGAGGAAGGAGGAAAGGAAGGGGGAAAGGAAGGAGAGAGGGGAGAAGAAAGGAGGGAAGGAAGGAAGGGGGAAAGAGGGAGGGAAGGAAGGAGAGTAGGAGAGTAGGAGAGAAGAAACAAGGGAAGGAAAGAGGGAGGGAGGGAAGAAGAAGTAGGACCGTTGTAAGATAAGATGGATCTATGGGATGTTAAGAAAGCAATCTTCAAGTATATTGTCAACTGTAGGGAAAAAAATGTTATAAATACATATTATTAATAACAGTTATGAGATAACTGTATATACATTTATATAATTGTGAATGGATATATGAAATTGATAAAATAAAAATTAAAAAAAAGGATGAAGAATCCTTGAAAAAGTGACCTGGAATTGTAACTCAAGGTAAGCTTAATAGAGGTCAACTGCCAAGACTGGCACAAAAGGCAGAACGCAATCCCAGTTTGTCCCAAGGGAAGGACAGCCTCTACATTTTGGGAAGCCACTGTGCTCTTCTCTTCTGCTTTGGTCAGACTGGACACCATGGCTGAAGATGGATCCAGAGAAATGAAGGTGGGTTCAGAGAAGAGCATCAAGGACGATCAAGAGGCTTGCTAAAAAGCCTTACGAAGACAGCGAGAGAGAGAAATGGATAGTCTGGAAAAGAGAAGATCTAGAGATGCACACAAACCCTTTTCAAAATGCCATCCTTTCAGGGAACCCAACCGAGGGGGGTGAACTCGAATGGAAGGAGATATTCCAGCTGAACACCTTCTGCCAAAGACATGAAGCCCCAATAGATACAATGCTGTCTCTCTCTCTCTTTTCAGCATCATCACTGAGCAGCTGTTCTCAATGGCCTTCATCTCCTGAATCCGGTCATCAGTTGAGTTGAGTTGAGTTTATTGGTTTTGTATGCCGCCGACTCCCGAAGGACTCCGGGCGGCTTACAATAAAAAGGGAAGGGGGATTTCCAGATAGTCTACGCTTAGGATCAGGAATGAGTTAAACTGTTCAAAGTTAGTGTAACAGGAAGAAGCTAAGATCAATGTAGAGATATTATTAACCTCTTTTTTTTAATTTCTTTTGTTTCAATATATTTTAGACTGTTGTTGTTAAAAATCTATACCGTGTACGGGCTCTGGGAAGTCGGGGGGGGGGAGAGGGAGGTGGGGTATTAGGGGGGAGGGTAGGGGGGGACATATACTATGAGTTAGATTTCACATATATACTGTTTCTCTTTAATTTCTCCGTAAAAATAGGACAAGCTGAATACATTGACATATAGTAGAAATACACCAAGGGGAGGAGGAGTGGGATAGAAGGAAGAGGGATAGAGAGGGTGGGAGAGAGGATGGGAGGGAGGGTGAGAAGGAAGGGAGGGAGTGGACTGGGAGAGAGGAGCGGTAGAGCGGGAGGGGAAGTAGGGTAGAGGGGAATGATGGAGGGAAAATAGTAAGTTGGAGGGGGGCGGAAGAAAGAGGTGTATGGAGAGCGGAGAGTGGAAGAGGTATATTGGGTTTCTATTTGAGTTTGAGTTTTATTTTATTTATATTTCTGGGGGTATTGCTGACAAGAGGAACTGCTGTGATTATTGTTTAATGTTGTATGGCCCCGGTTAGGCACAGTATATATGTGACTGTATGAAAATGAAAAATGGAAAATAAAAACATTTTAACAGTTAAAAAAAAAGGGGGGAAGGGGAATAAACAAGACAATACAAAATTTAAAATACAACAACATTCACAATTTAAAGTGGGGCTGGATACTTCAACAGCCCCAGGCCTGCCGGAACAGCCAGGACTTAGTAGCTTTACAGAAGCCCCGGAGGCTGCCCTTATGGCACGACAAAGAAGCCCATCATCCTGCTGGACTCTTCCCTATTCCGTCCATCAATCCCGTCTCTGTAACAGGAAACTCCACTAGCAGAGAACATTTTGGGAAGACCAGGAAAGGAGATAAGCAGGCTCTTAATTCAAACCGCAGGGATTGCATTTGGCTGAAGCCTCATGCTGAAAAACTAGAGAAAGCTAAAAAAAAACCAAAATCAGATTTGGTTTCAGCAGCTGTGGTTCTCCAAATGACAACTGGAACGCTGCTTCCAGTTTCGGTCACTATAAAAAGGATATTGAGATTTCGGAAAGAGTGCAGAGAAGAGCAACTAAGATGATTAGGGGACAGGAGACTAAAGCATAGGAAGAACAGTTGCAGGAATTGGGCATGGCTGGTTTAGTGAAAAGAAGGACTAGGGGGTGTCATGATAGCAGACTTCCAATATTTGAGGAGCTGCCACAAAGAAGAGGGGGGGTCAACCTATTCTCTAAAGCACCAGAACAATAGTTGGAAACTAATTAAGTAGAGAAGCGACCTGGAATTAAGGAGAAGCTTCTTAACAGTGATGTCAGGTGAAGACAATTAACCAGTGGATGTTGTGGGTGCTTTTTAAAGAAGAGTCTGGAGAACCATTTGCCTGGAATGGTAGAGGGTCTCCTGCTTGAGCAAGGGGCTGGACTAGAAGACCTCTAAGGTCTCTCCCAACTCTATTATTCTCTTATATGTTACCCTGAAGGTTGGTGAGCTGAAGAAAAAAGATAAAGTAGACCATACTTGGTTTCCGTGACTAGAAAGTGTAAAATCATCTCCTTCCCCATCCATAGGTTGTCTTAGCTGTCAAAAATAGAAGTGGAGGCAATTTTAGGCTACCCGAAGCATATCGATGTGACCCAGTTGCAGAGTTTACGGAGAAATTGGCCGCATCTCTGCTTTGTGTATTCTTCAGCACAAAGAGCCTTTAGCCTTTAGCCAACACAATGTCCCCAGTATTTCATACTGATAGCAAATAGGAGGTTTCTCTCCCGCCATCTGTCCCATGCCTTCGTTTTAAATGCGCAGCTTCGGTCTGGAGAGGGAATTTATAGGGCTGCCCAGAGAGTCACCAGCCTGAAGACCCTCTAGGACAGGGGGCGGCAAACTTAAAGACTCCAAGAGCCATTTGGACCCGTTTCCCACAGAAAACAAAACACCGGGAGCCACAAAGGTCCTAACCGGAAGCCCCCTGTTCAATTCTGGAGCTGACCGGAAGTTCAGTTCCCCCCATCATAGAGTCTCCTCCTAGAGCGGCATACTTTCCCCTCCACCTGTCATAGCCGAAAGCCCTATCAATTGTGGAGACAACTGGAAAACCCTCCCCTTGCCATAGAGTCTTCTCCTGGCGCACTGTGCCTCTCCCCCACCCCCGGAAGCTCCTCTCAGAATTGTGGCACTGATTGACGATGGAACCGCAGCAAAGGGATGAAAGAGCCACATGCGGCTCCAGAGCCGCAGGTTGCTGACCCCTGGCCTAGGATAGGGGTCTCCAACCTTGGTGACTTTAAGACCCATGGCTGGCTGGGGAATTCTGGGAGTTGAAGTCCACAAGTCTGAAAATCGCCAACATTGGACATATGTAGGAGTTCTACATATCTAGGAGAAGAGCAGGGTTAGTCAATAGCAGTGGTGTCAAACTTGATTTCATTGAGGGCTGCATCGGGGTTGTGTTTGACCTGGGTGGGGAGGAGGTGTGGCCAGCTCAATGTCAATCATGTCAGAAGCACCTGTGGTGACCAAGTGCTAATGTAGGACATCCCTCAGACGCTGCTTCATTCTCACTGTAATCCTCTGTTGTAATATAGTTCCTTGTATAGGTGTGGGTCACCCATGGCCCAGTTCATAACAGGGCATGCAGAGCCACGCTGAACCACACAGGAGAAAAGAAACTCCTAAAACTCCATAACATCCTGATAGTTCATAATATAACATCCTGAGATGTGCCCTACCAATGACGCCCAGGATTTGACCATATATAGACAGAACTTCCCTGAGCAGGAGATTAGAAATTGTACTTTTTTACAGGCTGTTTTTAACCACATGCTATTGCTCCTCCTGCCTTTGTCCTATCTCAATAAAAGGGGCTTCCAGACACCAATCTTGGTCGCTCCATCCCGAGAAGGATTGTGTCCGTGTCTTTTCTCCACATTGGCCTCATGGACGAACCACGGGAACATTACAATCCTCCTTCCTTCCTTCCTTCCTTCCTTCCTTCCTTCCTTCCTTCCTTCCTTCCTTCCTTCCTTCCTTCCTTCCCTCCCTCCCTCCTTCCTTCCTTCCTTCCTTCCTTCCTTCCCTCCTCCTTCTTTTTCCCTCCCTCTTCATTCTCCTTTCTTCTTCCTTCCCCTCTTTACTTATTTTTCCTTCCTCTATCTCTTCACATCTTTCTTTCTCCTTCCTCTTTCCCTTTCCCCTTTCCTGTCACTTCTTGCACGCTCAGATGCAAAAGGGGAAACATTTCTCCCTTTGTTTGGTTTTTAGTTTGCTTGGCTAGCCCTCTGACAGCGAGAACGGAGGGTTTTTTGGGGGGGGGGTTTAACATGTGGCCCTCCTGAGCTCCATTTTTGCTGGCAGAGGCCCTGTGGACCGATCCTTTGCTGTTTCCAGAGCAGCCCCGTGGGCCAGATCTGCAGCCCCTTGAGTTTGACACCCCTAGTTTATAGTAACCCAAAATCTTTTAATCTGGAAAACCTTTTCCAAGGAGCAAATTGTATTAAAAGGCATAAGCTCATGTCAGCAGCAGCTCACGAACCGTTATGCATTTTAATATAATTCGTTAGACTCGGTCTGTCCCGCCCCACCAATCAACCTGAAATGTCTTTTGCTACGGTGCCAATTGTTCCAGATAACCCCCCTCCCCCCCCCCGGGCATTCAAGGGAGGGAAAGAGCCAGTCCCGTTTAGAATCTCCATGGACTACATGGAGAGGAAGGGGAAGATTGAAGATCCAGAGGTTTTTCCCCATCTAACCCGGAGATGGTGGTGAACCAGGAGTGACTGTCAAAGATTTCTCCTAGGGCAGCTTTCTCCAGCCTGGCATTTCTGGATTACAGGTCCCATGTCCACCGCCAAGATGCCCAAAACAAAATTATAAAAAACATGCCATTTTGAAGATTCACGGGAATAATTGACCAGCATCAAATTCCAGGCAGGGCAGAACTGAATAATATAGGCCAGCGATTGATCCCGATTCTCTGATTTTTTTCTCTTTTCCTGGTGAAGAGGAGATACAGAGCTGGAAGGGGCCCTGGAGGTCTTCTAGTCCAACCCTCTGCTATCAAGCAGGAGACCCTCTCCCATTCCGGACAAACGGCTGTCCAGTCTCTTCTTAAAAACCTCCAGTGGTGGAGCAGCCACAACCTCTGGAGGGAAGTCGTTCTGCTGGATAATTGTTGGCATTTCTACTGTCCACACCTGATTTTGCAGATGAGTGCACCTTGGTCACAATCCTGTTCGATCTCACCGCCTGCACTTTTGATCCAATCTGTGCTAACCTTTTTCTTCATGCCCTCAGGCCTTTACCCCATTCTGCCCCCCCCCCCCACAGTTGTGTAGATACACACCCACCATGCTGCTTCCCCTGCCCACCCCATAAGCAATTTGATCTGGCGACGCTCAGCTCATCCGCAGCCACGCCAAGGACTTGCCCCTCCCTCATTTGGCATTCTCCGCCCCCCCTCCTGCTTTGCTAACTGCAGTGCATTTGGGTCTCTCTCTCTCTGGTTGCCACGGCAACCCAGAATCCCACCTCTACAATTTGGCAGGTGAGCTCCATGAAATCCTTACATCTGCTAAAAGCATCCTTGCTCTGGCTGGTTGACAGTGGACTTTCCTGGACTTGGCATTGCCAGCTGAGCCATGGCACTGTCCTGTCCAGTGCCACTGCCATGCCATCGGCCAAGGGGCCCCTTCTGCTTCCCCATAAGGGCGAGTCTCTCATGGCACAATATTCTGGCAGCTGAGAACGGGGCTCAAATGAAATGAACAGCATTCTCCATTTTTAAACCCATTTGAAAAGGTTCAGAAACCAGAAATCTCTCACTGCAAGTCAAGTGGGCCTTGGTCTGGGGCACCCTCTGGATGCCAGGGCTGCCAGGAGAACCAGACTCACAGAGGAAGGAGCGAGCTGGCCTCCCCTCTACCTGTTGAGGGGGAGTACTTGTTGTGCGTGGAGCCCAAAGCTGGTGGCGTGATGTTCAGTGGGGTTTTTGATGGCTGCAATCCCTGAGGAGCAACCAAAGGTGACTCATTTGGGATTGCGGGAATTTCACCCCAAAATCCACCAGAGTGAAGAAGAAGAAGAAGAAGAAGAAGAGAAACAGGGGCAACAACGGAAGGAGGGAGGAAGAGGAGGAGGGAGAAGAGGAAAGGGTAAAGGAGAGGAAGTAGGGGAGGGCAGAAAGAGTAGGAGAGAGGGCTGGAGGGAGAAGAAGAGAGGAGGAGTGGGGGAGAGGGAGGGGAAGAAGGAAAGAAGGAAGGAGAGGAGGAAAGAAGAAAGCAGAGAAGGGAGGTTGGGAAGAAAGAAGGAGGAGGGTTGTTGCAAAATATGATAGATATACGGGGTGGCAAGAAAGTGACCCCAATTGTGGTTTTTATAAACAGATTGTAATGAATGCTAAACGTCAACAGATAAATATTAATAGTATCTAGTGGAATGTATATTGGGGAATGTATATGGAAAGAAAAATAAATAAAACTTTTTACAAAAAAACAAATCAAACCTGGCTTGCAGGGGGCTAAACATGCCAGGATGCAGAGGAGGAAGAGCTACCTTTGAGGACCCCCCCCCCAAAAGCTGAAGGAATGAGCCCCAGGGCTTCTGGAAATCAGAGGGCCTACAGAGAGGGCAGAGCCCGAGCTGCCTCCCTGCCCTCAGTCCGATGCTTGAGGGACCCTGAGGAGATGCCACTGCCCAGAAGCCACAGCCGGAGTCTTTGGGTGGAGCAGAAAGGTGCACGAAGCAGGAAGACCTGAGTCCCAGCAGGGGTTGCCTGGGGGTGGTGGGGGGAAGGAACAGACGCTTCCCCCATGGGGTGCTCTAGGATGAGAGGTCCCCCTCTCTGCTTCAGGGGCCCCTCCCGCTCCAAGCTCAGTCCTTGGGGGGGCCCTTAGGGCTCCCTGAGCTTGGCTGTTTTCTTGCAGACGTTTCATGACCCAACTAGGTAACGCCATCAGTGCTAGAAGGGAGTTGTGAGGAGAAGGACTGTAGGCCCTTGATGTTCTGAGCTGGATTGTTTTCTTGCAGATGTTTCACGACCCAAACTAGGTAACATCGGCAGTGATGATGATGATGCTTCCTAGTTGGGTAATGAAACATGTGCACGAAAACAGCCAAGCTCAGAGAGCACCAAAAAGACTCCACAGCCCTCCTCCTCATCCTCCTCCCCACAAACCCCACCCTCTTCTAGCACTGAGGAAGTTCCCTAGTTGGGTGATGAAAGGAAGCCACCAGGGCCCCTCATCTCAGCCCTGAGCTCCTTGGCTAGAGGCCATCCTGGTCCCTGGCAGAAAAAAAGCCTCTGGAGCCGATCCTCTGCCAGGCTCTCAGTCTGCCAAGGGAGCCCTTTCCTCCCACCTGTTCCTACTCACCCTGGGCCATGCCCTCCACCCAGAGTGAGGATGCCCAGACCGGGTGCTGCTCCTCTGGTTAAAAGGTGGTTTGAGTGCTGGGTGGCCATTGCTATGCCAAGAGATCCACCTGGTCCTATTGTTTCAACAACAGCGAGATGACCCTCTGGATCAGATTAAGCCTAAGCTGGGCATCGCATTGGAGGCGTGCCCTTCACTCCATTCACAAAAAGCAGCAACAGGCCAAAAGGGGGTCAGGCAAGGCGAATCCCCAAGGCAGCTTGTGCCAGCAGGTGCCCACAGCAACAGTAGCAGCATCCATGCCCCAAACTCCCAGCAGTGGTGGGCCCACGCCTCCTTCCTCTTCATTAGTCTGTCAGCCCCACATTCGAAGGGGGAGGTGAAAGAGCCAAGTGTGCCTGTTACGCTTTTCCACTCACTTATGATCTCCACACCTGGATTGGTGATGGGTGGTGTTGGAAGCGAAGAGGAGGGGGCTCCGAAGGGAGGGGGGCTGCACGGTTTTCATCAAGGGGGTGGCTCACAAATGGAAGGAGAGAGAGAAAAGAGAGAGAAGACAGAAAGAGAGAAGAGAGGGGGGGAGAGAACACAGAGAAGAGGGAAAAGAGAGAGGGAGGGAGAGGGGAGGGAGAGAGAGAACAGAGAGAAGAAGAGAGAGAGAGAAAAGAGGGAGGGAGGGAGAGGGGAAGGAAAGAGAGAGAACAGAGAGAAGAAAGAGAGAGAGCAAAGAGGGAGGGAGGGAGAGGGGAAGGAAAGAGAGAGAACAGAGAGAAGAAAGAGAGAGAGCAAAGAGGGAGGGAGGGAGAGGGGAAGGAAAGAGAGAGAACAGAGAGAAGAAAGAGAGAGAGAAAAGAGAGGGAGGGAGAGGGGAAGGAGAGAGAAAACAGAAAGAAGAGAGAGAGAGAAAAGAGGGAGGGAGGGAGAGGGGAAGGAGAAAGAGAACAGAGAGAAGAAAGAGAGAGAGAAAAGAGGGAGGGAGGGAGAGGGGAAGGAAAGAGAGAGAACAGAGAGAAGAAAGAGAGAGAGAAAAGAGGGAGGGAGGGAGAGGGGAAGGAAAGAGAGAGAACAGAGAGAAGAAGGAGAGAGAGAGAGAAGAGGGAGGGAGGGAGAGGGGAAGGAGAGAGAGAACAGAGAGAAGAGAGAGAGAGAAAAGAGGGAGGGAGGGAGAGGGGAAGGAGAGAGAGAACAGAGAGAAGAAAGAGAGAGAGAGAAGAGGGAGGGAGGGAGAGGGGAAGGAAAGAGAGAGAACAGAGAGAAGAAAGAGAGAGAGCAAAGAAGGAGGGAGGGAGGGGGAAGGAGAGAACAGAGAAGAGAGAAAGAGAGAAACAGAGAGGAGAGGGAGGGAGGGGGGGTGAGAGAAGAGAGAAACAGAGAGAGAGGATAGTGAGGGGGAGAGAGTGTCTGTATGTGTGTGTCATACAACTACGTGTATCTTAATGGACAGGAGGGAGTTCTTTCAGTTCCAATTCGAGGGCTGTGGGCCTTTACTTTCAAAGCCCTTCCTGATGTGGGTCCAGGGTTTCTGAGGAGCTGCCTTAACCCAAGGGGACTGTCCTGCCCCACTTGTTCCAATGGGCGGAGCAGAGCTCATCTGCCAAACAGGTTTGGCCAAGGGGGTCTGGGAAAAAGGGTCTTCTCTTCCGTGGCCCCCACCCTCGAAACGTATTCTCCTGCTAGAGGGGAGATCTCACATGGACCTTCCGAACCTCCGGAAGAGCATGAAAACCTGGCTCTGTCGCTTGGTCTGGGGCCTCTGCAGAGACCACACTACTTTGATCCGGTAGAGAAGACCCCCACCCAGGCTGTCCGTCATCTTGGTTTGTACCTTTTCTATTTAGCTCTCCAAATTTGAATTGCTTGCACTGCCTTTTTAAACTCGTAATTATATTGTAAGGCTCCCAGAGTCGCTGAGACGGGCAGCCTAAAAATTCAGTTAAAACAAACAAATGAATCGTTGCACTGCCCTCAGAACAGTCAGGGGGGAATCTTAAAATGTACAAAAGGGGCTTTGCGGATGTTCCCGGGTCCCCTCCCCAACCCCCCCCCCAGAGTCGGAGGGATTCCGCTTCCTCTGAGCGCCGGCTGAGGGCGGAAGAGATGCCAAAGGATCTGAGATCAGCCAAAGGGCAGAGCCCTGGCTGGCCTGGGTGGGTGTGGCAGCCCCCTTGCCTTCTGGCTCAGCCAAGCTGCCCTCCGGCATCTCCCCAGAAGATTGTGTGAGCCACCCGTACAGGGAGGGAGGGGGCCAGGCAGTGGGAGTTATGGTCCATGGGTGCTGGTTTGCATGTGATGTTTGGATGGTTTTAGCCCATCTTAGCTGCCCAGCTAAGCGGCCTGGCAAATAAATCAGTACAATCACAGGAATGCCAACCGTCGCCCTCCCTCATCTGCCACGATAACCTGCCCCCCCAGAGATGCCAGATGCGTCCTTATCACAGAAAACGGTTCTCCACAGAGCTTTTTCCGAAGGTGTTGGGAACACAGGGCCAGATCCACAGTGACTCACGACAATGGAGCCCATTCCTCCCTTCTCTGCCCACCCCCACCCCCCCCGCAGCCTCCATTTGGGGGCCTGGCATCCGGAACAAAAAGGCCCCCAACGATTTCTAACACTTTGCCAGGGGCAATAAACACAAGCGGCACATTTTAGTGACCAGGGAGCGCAACCTTCCTCCCTGGCCCCAAAATCCAGGATGGGCCTCTTTGCACATGTCCCAATGTCCTTCTCTGGCCTTCACCCTGGGGAGGAATCTCAGCATGTGTGTTTGTGTGTGTGTGTGTGTCTCCGTGGCCCAAGAACACCTTTCGCCAGGGGGAGGGGGGGTCTTCCGTGGCAGGGAGCCCCTGCGCCATTTTCCAAGGAATTCTTGCGGTGCCCAGCGGAGAAAAAATTCTCCCCCCTGCTTTGGAGGATGGGTAGTTGTGTAGATACAACCCCGGATGGGCCTTTGAGCCCACAGCGCGGCTCCTGCTCCGGGTCTTTGCATGGAAAAGGCTGCTGCATCCCGCGACCACCCATCTTGGCTTCGGCCTCGCCCCTCCCCCCCTCGGCAGCCCCCAGCACTTTGAAAGAGAGTCCGGAATTGGCCCTGCCGCCCTCGCCCCCCCCCACCTGCTCCTGAGCACCGTCTGCTGCTCCCTCCCAAGGATCCGGGGGGGGGGGCACACCCAGCCCTTAGCCTGCACCTTCCTCTCTTGCCTCGCGTTGCCTTCCGGGGCTCGCCTGCTCCGCCCGCAGGTAGGGACCACTCAGCCCACATCCAGAGCATTATTTCTGGGGTGGCGGGATGCGGGGCTGAAGCCGCTCGAAGCGACGCGCCAGCCTTTCCCGCTGCGGGGCAGGATCGCTCGGCTCCCGCATCGCCCGCGACGCTTCCAGGGGCCACCGCCGTACAGGAGCCCCGTGGGGGGGGGGGTGTCGCCTTGATCATTGTGGGGGTGCGCCGGTGGGGGCGGCCGTTGGACTCGATCCGCAGTTCAGGGGATGCGGGACGTCCTGCGGCTCTCCAGACAGCGGCCGGGAAGAGGGAACTGCCCAGCGGGGTCCTGCCGTTCTTGCTTTCTAGCCCCCCCCCCAATTGCGCCCCCGGAGGGCTCCCTTCTGCGGGTAAGGCAGGGGCGGAGGGGGAGGCCCGTTTCTCCTGGGCTCTGCTTTGCCCCCTCCTGGCTGCCCCTCGCCCGGGACCGCCCTTCCTCCACCCCCCTCCCCGGCATCCCCCTCCCCCTCCCTGGCTGGCCGGGACCCGCATCTGCCCGCAGCCCAGCCCCGCAGCGCTCACCTGAGCCGCTCCGACCGCGCCGGCTGCCCTCCTAGCGAGCTGCCCGTCTCCAGCCCATCCCGCCGCCGCCGCCGCCGCCAGGAAAGGCCCCGAAGCTGCGCTGCCCGGGATCCAGGCGGGCTGCCGCAGGGGGAGGGCAGGCGTGGCTGGCTGGACGCTGCCCGGAGCGAGGCTGGCACGAGGAGGAGGAGGAGGAGCCGCCCCTGCGCCCCTCGCCCGCCCGCCCGCCTGGCGGCTCTCAACGCCGCCGCAGCCCCGGGAAGCGCCCGCCAAGAAGCCCCGCCCCGCGCCCGCTCAGCCGCCGCACACCCGAAGGGGCTGCGACCCCCGAGGGGCCGGCCGGACCCCCAGCGCCGCTTCTCGCCCGGGTTAGTCCTCCACAGCGGGGCGTTGGGGGGGGCAGGTGAGCCCCCCCCCCCAGCCGGCCTCCGGGGTCACCGCCCCCACCTTGTTGGGCGAGGAAGAGGAGGTCGCCCCCCCCCCAAGAGTCCGCTCTCGCCCACCGGGTCTTAAGGAGGGAAGCAGCGCCAACCACACTCCTGCCTTTTAAGCCCTTCTAAATGGCCTCGACCTGAGCTGGGCGGGGGTCTCTCCCTCTGGCTTCAAGGGAGATGGTGAGGCCGCGCGGCCCCCATCCCACCCGACTATGCTCTGAGCCCCCCTTGTGGCTCCTTGAAAAGCATCTTCCCCCCGGGGGCTCCTGAGGAGGCACGGGGGGGGGGGCTGCAGGTTCCCTGGTCGATCCCATGAGGGCCTGGGGTCCCACAGCTCCCCCCTCCTGTGAAAGTGCTTCCTCCCAATCGCCTTGGGAGTGGACTGTCCTGTCCTGGAGAGGCCACCCCGCCCCCTTCCTGGATAGCTAGGATTTCAGCTGGGGCTCCCCGTGTTTCCCCCCAGAACCAGCCCCGTGGGGCAGAGAAAATCTGTCCTAGTCCCCACTCAGCAGGTAGATCCCTTCTGGCACCCCCGTTAACTGATGAGCAGCACATATTGCAGTGGTCTCTCTCTCTCTCTCTCTCCCTCTCCCTCCCTCCCTCTCTCTCCCTCCCGCTCCCCTCCCTCCCTCCCTCCCTCCCTCTCCCCCCCTCTCTCTTTGCCCAGTGTCCCTGCCCAGCTTGCTTGTCCTGGGCAGCTGGTACCAGATCCCCAAGAAACAGTGTACCTCTGGAAGTTGTGGGTGCTCCATCACTGGAGGCTTTCAGGAAGAGACTGGACAACCCTTTAGTTGAAATGGTACAAGGTCTCCTGCTTGAGCAGGGGGTTGGACTAGAGGACCTCCAAGGTCCCTTCCTCCCTTCTGCTATTCTGTTAAGATGTGTGTTTGTGGGGGGAGGGGAGGAAACTGGTTCTAAACCCCGTACAGCCAGGTGGGACCCCCCAGGCTGCCTCTGGAAATCAGGGGGCTTCAATTGGGAGCCCCCCCCCCCGGGATTTTGGGGCAGGAGTGGAGGAGAGAGAGGCGGCTGAAGACAGCCTGCCAGAAGGAGGAGTGGGAGACAGTTTCCCTGTGGCTGCCAAGAGAGCCGCCCCAGATGGAGAGACTGACTGAGTCAGACTGAGTTGCCTCTGCGTATCCCCCCCACCCGGAGGCTGCTGTGACCAGGGGTCCTGCCTTCAGAGGGGCCTGGCCTCTAGGAATTTTTTGGGGGGGGAGGCAGCAGGACCCTCCCATAGTTTGCATGCCATCCTGTCTGAGAAGGAAGTGGCACCTGGAGGCCGTCTGCACACGGATGCTCCAAGCTCTGGGAGGGAGGGAGGGGGGGAGAGCAGATGCCCAGCTCTCAAAAGAGGAAGATCCCCTGAGCCTCAGCCCAGCCAATCGGGTCCCTAGACTCATCTCATCGCTTCTCACCTGGGCACTTCTGCAACTGACCCTGGGGAGGGGGACGGGCCCTCTCAAAGGGCCCCTTGTCTCCTCCTAAGCCCCCCTGCACCTGGTCAGCGTGTCCTGCTCTGATTCTTGCAGGTGGAACTGAGAAGGAGAAAGGGAGGGTGGCCCAGTCAGCCAAGGGGTGTGTGTGTGTCTGTGTGCCCTCTCCTCTGACTCTCCCCATCTCTTGCAAAGCCCAGGCTTTTTGTGGGGGGACCTTGGAGGGTGGGGAGAAGCTCAGTGGTCCTGTCCCTTTGCGTGGTGAGAGAGGGAGGAAAATGAAGGCTCCAGGTAGGATACACATGAGTAAAGGAGGGAGGGAGGGGGAGGGGAGAGAGAAGAAGAGAAGAAAAGAGACAGAGGAAGGGAGAGAGAGAATGCGAGAGTAAGGAGGAGAGAGGGGGAGAGAAAGAGAGGAAGAAAGACAGGAAGAGAGAGAGGAGAGAGGGATGGAGATGTTGGTTAGGATCTTGATGGGCTTATAAGCGAAGCCCCGTCCATCTAGCCCGGCCCCACTTTCCCTTGGGGGGCTGCTTCTGTTGGTTGGGGGCTTCTGCATTCACTGGAGTGTTTTAAGTGCATCTCTCCAGCTCCAGTTGCAGGGCCCCCCTTATTCTCTGCCAGAGGGAAGCTCATCACCCCATACCCTCACAAGCGTGGTTTATTAAGGAAATGAGTTATGTAAAGGGAACAATGGGGATATTTTCTAATGGAAGGATGAGATTGTTCAAATGCACAATTCTCGGGTTGTTTGATTCTTTGAAAATAAAGAGTTTTCCCTCCAGCTAAACCAGCCTTTCGTGATTCTGTCTTCAAATTACATTTACGGAGACTTTCACAAGCCTCACTCCCACGATTGCCCTCCGGGGTCTTTGGAGGAGGAGGATCTGACCAGGCAGAGCGAAAAGGCCTTCAGAGAAAGTGGGGAGGGGGCCTGGGGAGCCGCTCAGCTCCTGTAGGGAGAGGGACATCAGCCCATCTTTCACCCCAAGGACACAGAAGGACCCGTGTCACCGGCTTCACCTTCTCACCAAGCTTGGGCAGCTGAAGGCCTGAGCACCGTCCTTGGAGGAGATGGTGATGGGACCGGCCCCACAACTTAGCTGCCCCACAGAATGTAGAATAATAAGAGTTGGAAGGGGCCTTGGAGGTTCAACGCCCTGCTCAAGCAGGAGACCCTGCACCACTGCAGGCAAAACGGTTGTCTGATCCCATCCAGTGATGAAGCACCCGCAACTTCTGGTGGCAAGCTGTTCCCCTGGTGAATTGTTTTCACTATCAGGAAACTTCTCCTTAATTCCAGATTGCTTCTCCCTTGGATTAGTTTCCATCTGTTGTTTCTCGTCCTGCCTTTGGCTGCTTTGGGAAATAATTGAGCCCAAATTTTCTGCTGCTTGAGCGAGTTGTTCAGTGGATTTTGCTCCATTCTGCACCTTTCTTGCCACAGTTGTTAAGTGAATCGCTGCACTTGTTAAGTTAGTAACACGGTGTCAGGCTTCCAAGTAACATGTCCCATGAAATAAAATCCAAGGTATCCATTTTCCATTAAAGCCTATTTATTTTATTTTCAATTCCAGATGATGGATTTATTTATTTTTTTAATGTTTTTATTACACCAGGTTCCCCCCCCCCATTTTTTAAAACACAAATTTCAGCTTTGCAACATTTCCACATCGGTAAGCCTCCATTATACTATCAATAGCAGTAGCAATAGCAGTTAGACTTATATACCGCTTCATAGGGCTTTCAGCCCTCTCTAAGCGGTTTACAGAGTCAGCATATTGCCCCCAACAACAATCCGGGTCCTCATTTCACCCACCTCGGAAGGATGGAAGGCTGAGTCAACCTTGAGCCGGTGAGATTTGAACAGCCGAACTGCAGAACTAGCAGTCAGCTGAAGTAGCCTGCAGTGCTGCATTTAACCACTGCACCACCTCGGCTCTTTTACTCTTTTTATCCGTACATGTATACCTTTATTTATACATACATACATACATACATACATACATACACACACATACATACACACATTTTTCATCTACTCATATGGTAATTTATGCTTAGATTTTTTCTATACATATTACTCTTTCAACTTCTATACATCTTCTATCATTCTATGTACATATATTTCTCTTATAACTATTATAAGTCCATTTATTAGGAACACATCAAATTGGCAAGGACTTGGTGCAATTCCGACTCTGACCCGGATCCGGAATCACACCCAATAAATAGCAAAACACAGAACACCCCCCCCCCCCACCCCATTCAAGAGAGTGAGATTTCTGAACAGATTCAGGGAAAAGGCTGGGATTTAGGCCAGGGATCTTCAACTGTGACAACTTTAAGCCTTGTGGACGTCAACTCTCAAAATTCCTCAGCCAGCGGAGAGTCCTTGATGGACTGTTTGAACGGCACTGGAAAAAAGTGACTTATGACTGTTTTCACACTTATGACTGTTGCAGCATTCACGTAATCAAAATTCAGGCGTTTGGCAACTAACTCTCATCTATGATGGTGACAGTGTCCCGGGGTCACATCAGGGGTGAAATTCAGCAGGTTCTGACCCATTCTGGAGAACCGGTAGCGGAAATTTTGAGTAGTTCGGAGAACCGGCAAATGCCACCTCTGGCTGGCCCTGCCCCCATCTATTCCCTGCCTCCAGAGTCCCAGCTGATCAGGAGGAAATGGGGATTTTGCAGTATCCTTCCCCTGCCACGCCCACCAAGCCACGCCCACAGAACCGGTAGTAAAAAAATGTGAATTTCACCACCGGGTCACATGATCACCTTTTGTGACCTTCTGACAAGCAAAGTTAATGGGGGAGACCAGATTCACTTAACTTCACTTATGTCAAGCCTGAAGATGGCATGTTATATTGTCTATTCTTTCCTTAGCTTTTAGGTTTGCTAGTAAAGGGATTTAGTGTTACTTCAGCCTGGCCACTCTCTAACTGTCGGACGGGGGGTACAGAGATAAGGGGGGGGGATGTTATGTCTAGGTGGCTTTCCTTCCAGTGGGAAAAGGGAAGGTCCTTGCAGCTGGAGGAAGGTGGAGTTTGGATTCCATGGACTGATGGCCTACTGCAGGAAGAATGGGAAAAAGCTGCCTTTACAAGCATGTCTGAACCATCAGCAAGTATTGCAGTTCTTGTTAGCTTGAGAGTTTTAATATCTTTGCGCTGGAGAGTTGGGGGCCTTCAGCCCCTCAGCTTAGTTTCAGCCCCATGGGGACCCATCAGAAGCATTTGGATGAAGGCAGGAGAAGCAGCAATGGATGCAAACTAATCTAAGACTGAAGCAACCTAGAACTAAGGAGGAATTTCCTGACACTGAGAACAATTAATCAGTGTAGGGTATATACAGTAGATGTATGCATATAGTATGTGAATACGTGTGGTTGTGTATGGGTATGGATAGATGTTCTGACCCCCCTCTTCCCTCATTCAAAAACGACAGTCAGACAGAACTTCAAAGGAAATATCTTTATCAGTCCTGGCTCAAGCTGGCTGCGAGCCCAAAATTAAACGTAGATAAAGTCTCTGGCAAAAAGTTACACAGCAAAAGCAAAACCAAAAAGCTCTTACAGCAAACCAGGTTTATAGAAAGCAAATTACTTATCCAAGTGCCTCTTTGAATCTCGCAACGATGAACCACACACGACGAACGACAAACGACGTACAACAAACGTTGACTTCTGCCACAAAGGCGTGGCACCATCCGTCTTTTATCTGCAGAAGACGACCCTAACGAGCAGCAGCTGCTCATTATTCCTGCATCCCGACGCAACTCACAGGAAGCTGCTGCTGAGTCACAACAGATAGATATATACTTTCTTTTGAGAGCAGGCAACAGAATTTCATTTTTAATGTGTGCCAGTGTGCCCACAGTAAAAAATAACAATAATCTCTTCCTTTCTCTTCTCATCATCATCTTATCTTTTTAACTTTAACTTTAACTTTAACTTTAACTAACTTTAACTTTAACTTAACAACCTAACCTTACCTACCTACCTACCTAACCTAACCTAACCTAACCTAACCTAACCTAACCTAACCTAACCTAACCTAACCTAACCTAACCTAACTTTCCTCCAGAAGCTGTGGATGCTCCAACATTGGAGGTTTTCAAGAAGAGATTGGGCTGACATTTGTCTGACAGTTTATGGTCTCCGGTTGAAGCAGGGGGGTGGACTAAGAGGCCTCCAAGGTCCCATTCAGCTCTGTTATTCGGTTAATTAATCAGTGGAACTACTTGCCTCCAGAAGTTGTGACTGTGCCCACACTGGGAAATGTTAAGAAGACAGCCATTGGTCTCAAACTTGCTGTGTTACGTTGCTGTCATGTGAAGTTTTGCAATTTCCCCCCAATTTGTGGAGCTGGGGTGAGCATGGCCTGTGTGTAACATATCTGGCCTGTGGGCTGCCAGTTGGACCCCCGTGATGTAGGGTCTCCTGTTCAAGCAGGGGGTTGGACTAGAAGACCTCCAGGGTCCCTTTCTTCTGTATTATTCTGTTAATCAATGGGACCACTTGTCTCCAGAATAGCAATAGCAATAGCAGTTAGATTTATATACCGCTTCATAGGGCTTTCAGCCCTCTCTAAGCGGTTTACAGAGTCAGCATATCGCCCCCAACAACAATCTGGGTCCTCATTTCACCCACCTCGGAAGGATGGAAGGCTGAGTCAACCTTGAGCTGGTGAGATTTGAACCGCCGAGCTGCAGAACTAGCAGTCAGCTGAAGTGGCTGTAGTACTGCACCCTAACCACTGCGCCACCTCGGCTCGTTGTCAGTGAGCCCACACTGGAGGAATTTAAGAAAATATTTGTCTGAAATATAATAGGGTCTCCAGCTTGAACAAGGGTTGGACTAGGACAGTGATGGGCAACCTTTTTGGCGTGGTGTGTCAAAAATCGGCAAAAAATCGAGCATAACTCGCGTTGTGTGTCACTTCGACAAAAACATAATTTTGCGCAATTTATAGTTTAAACTACAAAAATGTATAATTGCAATATATAATTGTATTTAATAAACCAAAAACAAATTATTTAACATACCTGCTTAGTAACTTCTTTGTTCATCAGTCGATTTCGTATGTTGCCCTTGATATTATTGAACTTGTTTGGGGTGCCGTGAACCAGGGCTGTGGAGTCGGCTGCTTCCAGCTCCACGTCCTCATCAACATGCCGCTCCAGCCCGCCCCTGCTATGAATATTCCTAGTGACGCGAGGGCGAAGAATATGAATATTCATAGCGGGGGCGGGCCGGAACGGCATGTTGATGAGGACGTGGAGCTGGAAGCAGCAGACTCCACAGCCCTGCCGTGAACTGAGATAAGTGTGGTGCGGTCGTAACCGACAGTCCCAGGAGTAGACTCTCTGTGCCGGCCTGACTGGAGAGAGGCGCGCACTGTTCCCGCGCTCCTCTCCTGCGGGTCCTCCCTCGCCGGGCTGATGACGTGTGTGCGCAGGGCACGCACGCCTTACCAGCAGCCCCTGCGCTCAGAAAGGGGCGGCGGCGATACAGTAAGTGAGTGTGGGCGGGGGAGATCACACAGATTCTTTCATCCTCGGCGGCCGTGCAGGAGCCGAGGATGAATCGCATGAAATCCTGTGCGTGTCACCCCAAATGGCTACGCGTGTCAGCACTGACACGCGTGTCATAGGTTCGCCATCACTGGACTAGGACATTGTTTCTCAACCTTGGGGACTTTAAGTCCTGTGGACTTCAACTTCCAGAATCCCCCAGCCAGCACAGCTGGCTGGGGAATTCTGGGAGTTGAAGTCCACAGGACTTAAAGTCCCCAAGGTTGAGAAACACTGGACTAGGAGACCTCCATGGTCCCTTCCAACCCTGTTACTATATTACTCTGGCTGAGGCCTTTTGCAGCAAGGGAAGAAACTTCCCACCCTCAATCGAGATTGAGATTCATAGAGGAGGATCCACTATCCCGGGGCAGAGAGGGATCCCTTGAGTGGATTCCACAAAGCCCATAGTGTGGGCCATGGGCGAAGGCAGCTGCAGTCTGGGCAATGCAGGTTTAACCACCAACGTTTGCCAACGGCTGTCGAAGTGTATCCGAGCTCCCCCCCCCTTCCTCTGGGTTCCTGAGCCACAGCAACCTTCCGGGTTTGCTGAGCCTGTTTCCCAGAAGCTGGATGCTAGGTGTCCTATTTCAGATCAACAAGAGAGATGGCTTTGGAGAAAGAGGGAATGAGAAAGAGTCAAGGGACTGGCACTCAATAAAGCAAAAGAAAGAGGGCTCCTGCCCCCCTTCCCCAGGCACATTCAGCCTCCCCTTTGCCCTTTTGGGTCTGGAAGCATCCGCGGTGCAGATGGGCCTGTGTGTGGCCCCCTCCTCCTTTGCAGCTGCTGATGCCCTGCCTCCCTCTCCAGACCTTCCCCGGCTGAAGAGCTTCCTCTTGAGAGACCGCCTGCTGCCAATTACCTCCAACAGACCTATTAGATCCCACAGACTAGGCCTCCTCTGAATTCCATCCGCCGGCCAGTGTCGACTAGCGACTACCCGGAGGAGAGCCTTCTCTGTGGCTGCTCCGACCCTCTGGAACGAGCTCCCCATGGAGATTCGAACCCTCACCACCCTCCAGGCCTTCCGCAAAGCCCTTAAAACCTGGCTGTTCCGACAGGCCTGGGGCTAAAGAACCGTTGCCCCCCCATCTCGAATGGTATGATTGTTGTGTGGTTTTAAATCATGTATTGTTTTTGTGTTGTTGTTAATTTGTCTGTATCCCCCCCTTCCCTGGTTTGAGTTGTGAGCCGCCCTGAGTCCCCCTTCGGGGGAAAAGGGCAGCATATAAATGAAATAAACATTCAAACATTCAAACATTCCTTCAGGTGGAATGCAGAGACACCCAGTGAAGCCAGGAGCAGCCTTTAAATGCGCTGGCTCAGCAGGGATGGGGAGTTTTCAAAGCCCTCCGGCTGCAGAAGGCAAATATCCTGGCCTCCCTGGGGGGGGGGGAGAGGGTGAGGGGCCAGAGACCGGAGAGGGCTGGCATTTCTGCCCTCAGGGTGGGCTTGAGTGACGGAGCTATGTGTAAATGCGGATGGGACAGATCTTCACGTTGCCCTTCAAGAACTTGGACCCTTTCTGTGAGGTCTCTGAGGCTGGCTGTTTCCTTGCAGACATTTCATGATCCAACTATGAAACATCATCAGTGCTATAAGAGAGTGGACTTTGCAGGGGGGAGGAGGAGGAGGAGGACTGTGGGGTCCTTGGTGCTTTCTGAGGGGGGTTGTTTTCTTGCAGACGTTGGTGACTCATGAGGCTGGGGAGATTCAGGCGCAAAGAACAGTCGGTCTCTAGATCCAATGATGAAGCCTCATCCTGCCCCCCCATCAGCACCTTGGAGAGCTCCCCTCTCAACCCAGCAGGAGGGAAGAGCCGCCCGCTGTCCCCATTGCCTAGCACAGAGGTCTCCAACCTTGGCACCTTTAAGACCTGTGGACTTCAACTCCCAGAATGCTGTCTGGGGAATTCTGGGAGTTGAAGTCCACAGGTCTTAAAAGTTGCCAGGGGTGGACACTCTTGGCTTAGCCTGGTGGAAAACTGTGACCACGAGGGCACCTTCTAGCCATTAGACTTGCTTTCCTGCAATCTGAGTTTCCCTGCAGCCTCCTTTCCCCGTGCCCCTTTCCTCACCTGTGGAGCCTCCCCTGGCAGAGGCCTTCACTGACTGACAACCCTGGAGGGACCGCTTGGCCCTTGATGGGTCAACCACGGAGGGGAAAGTCAGCCTTGGGGCAGAGGATGGAAGCCCTGCATCCCCGTAGCCCCCATCTGAACAGCTTTTCCTTGACAAGGCTTCTCACTATTTGGGTGCTGAGTGCCATGGAAACGCCTGCTGGCAGTGGGTGGTGAAGACGAGTGTGTCAGCTTGTTGCTCTGATGCCATGGCAGTTTTGGGCACGATGTGTTGCTTCTTTAATGGGTAGGTGCTAGCCTGAGACCCCCCAGTTCTTCCTTCCAATCACAAGGACCCTCACAACGGAAGATTGTCAACACCAACAGGGAGGCATCACGGAATTGCTGGAAAGAAGGTCAAAAGGGCAGCACGACACCCCTGCGCTGGTTATTTGGGGAAGAGGGCGAGCTCAGCAATCCCAGTGAGTGGTGGCAGCTGATGGGCTCAGAACCTAAGCCAGGATGGGCCTTCTCAGTACTTGGATGAGGCACCACTGCAAATCCTAGCACTTAGAGTGGATTGCCCATCCATCCATCCATCTCTATGTCCATCTGTCTCTCTCCTATCTCTCTGTCTCATCTATCTATCTCTAGGGTCCCCAAACTTTAAGACTTGTGGACTTCAACTCCTAGAATTCTCCACCCAGCTATGCCAAGTTTGAAGACCTCTGATCTATCCATTCACCCATTCATACACTCAGCCTGGCACCCATTTATTCATCACATTACTCTCTCTCTCTCTCCATCCATCCATCCATCCATCCATCCATCCATCCATCCATAGTCCTATCTATCTATCTATCTATCTATCTATCTATCTATCTATCTATCTATCTATCTATCTATCTATCTATCATCTATCCGTCTGTCTCTCGTCCAGCTATCGTTTTATCTCTCTCTCTGTCATATATATCCATCCATTCATCCATATCTCCCTCTCCATACATACATTGCAATCAATCCATCCATCCATCCATCCATCCATCCATCCATCCATCCATCCATCTATCTATCTATCTATCTATCTATCTATCTATCTATCTATCTATCTATCTATCATCTATCCTGTCTGTCTCTCGTCCATCTATCGTTTTATTCCTCTCTCTGTCTTATATATATCCATCCATTCATTCATATCTCCCTCTCCATACATACATTGCAATCCATCCATCCATCCATCCATCCATCCATCCATCCATCCATCCATCTATCTATCTATCTATCTATCTATCTATCTATCTATCTATCTATCTATCTATCTATCTATCATCTATCTATCATCTATCCTGTCTGTCTCTCGTCCATCTATCGTTTTATTCCTCTCTCTGTCTTATATATATCCATCCATTCATTCATATCTCCCTCTCCATACATACATTGCAATCCATCCATCCATCCATCCATCCATCCATCCATCCATCCATCCATCCATCCATCCATCTATCTATCTATCTATCTATCTATCTATCTATCTATCTATCTATCTATCTATCATCTATCTATCATCTATCCTGTCTGTCTCTCGTCCATCTATCGTTTTATTCCTCTCTCTGTCTTATATATATCCATCTATTCATCCATATCTCCCTCTCCATACATACATTGCAATCCATCCATCCATCCATCCATCTATCTATCTATCTATCTATCTATCTATCTATCTATCATCTATCTATCTATCTATCATCTATCCTGTTTGTCTCTCATCCATCTATCATTTTATTCCTCTCTCTGTCTTATATATATCCATCTATTCATCCATATCTCCCTCTCCATCCATACATTTCCATCCATCCATCCATCCATCCATCCATCCATCCATCCATCCATCCATCCATCTATCTATCTATCTATCTATCTATCTATCTATCTATCTATCTCTATAATCCCCGGGAAAAGGGCCAGCAGAGTACCTCCACAATGTTGTCAAGAGTTCTCCATGGATTTCCGTGTCTAGCAGTTGAGGGTGACTTGGTGGAGACTTTGTCTTTCTCTGGGTAGTAAGAACCTGGGGCCTCTAACCACACCCACTCTCTCTGTCACACACAACAACTCCCTGGGTAAGCAGCCCCAAAGGCTGGACAGGCGAAGGGAAAGCTTTGAGAGCCACTCTTAACTTTGCAGCTGGGTCCCTTCTCCTCCTCCCCCCCCCTCTGAATAGATTCCAGCATGGGATGGGGGGGGGGGTAACAGGGGGAAGTAAAGTGGGGACGTGTTTGACTGGTGTCCTAAAACAGATCACACCACTGGAGCCATCCCAGCCTGTCCAGCAGGGTCTCCTGATTTCCTAGAGGTGCGGGGATTTCTGTCCCAGAGAATTGTTCACACAAAAGAGCGGCTCATTGGAGACTTCATGTCCTTCTCCTCCTTTACTAGCAGTTGATGGGGTGGGGGAGGGGAGGGGAGGGGAGGGAGTCCATAGCTGGGACAAGGCCAAGGCTGACCTAATTTTTGTTGCTGCATTACCATCTCAGTCCTTGCAGAATCGCCCAAGAAGCCCTGGCTGTAAATACATACATGATCGCGTGCTCTGAAGACCTCTCCAAAGGCTCCAGCCTCTTCCTGATGGAGCATTCACAACTTCTGGAGGCAAGTCATTCCACTGATTAATGTTCTAACTGTCAAGGAATTCCTCCTAATTTCTAGGTTGCTCCTCTCCTTGGTTAGTTTCCAGCCATTGTTTCTTGTCCTGCCTTCTGGTGATTTGGAGAGTAGCTTGACTCCCTATTCCTGTGAAAGCCCCTTAGCTATTGGAATACTACTATCATGTCACCAATTCACAAGAGCAGGGTATCAGAGTTCGCCCAGCTTTACTATGTGAGGATCAATAACAGCAAACACAGGCTTTATCTAAAAAATAATATATACTATACATACATGTACTATAGGCAGAAGTCAAACAATCAGTAAATTACAGTAGGGAAGAACACATAGTGAACAAGAGATGCCCTAACAGGGCCTCTTATTATTATACAAGCTCTTAAAGAGATAACAGCCAAAAAACCTTACTGACTCATTCATTGCATCATTGCATCAACTGGTCAGCTCTTAAGTCACTACCCTGACAGAGGGCACAGCTGTTTCTCCAGGGTGTGGCCCCAGACAGTCATCCTCTGCTTGCCCCCAGCCACGGAGAAGGCCTTCTCTATCCTTCCCCTTTTTCCCTGCTAAATCTCCAAAAGTGTGTTTTTGGACCTGAGCCAGCTTGACTGTGCCCCCCCCCGCCCCCAAGTTGACCTGCTGCATTCATTTCATTATAGACCACCCTGTCCACTCCAGCTGCCTCCCTCCAACCACACATTGCCGAGGTGGCGCAGTGGTTAGAGTGCAGTACTGCAGGCCACTTCAGCTGACTGCTAGCTGCAGTTCAGCGGTTCTAATCTCACCGGCTCAAGGTTGACTCAGCCTTCCATCCTTCCGAGGTGGGTGAAATGAGGACCCGGATTGTTGGGGGCAGTACGCTGACTCTGTAAACCGTTTAGAGAGGGCTGAAAGCCCTATGAAGCGGTATATAAGTCTAACTGCTATTGCTATTGCTAGCCATTTTCTCCTCCAAAACCAGCAAGATGAGCATCTGGACATCTTTGGCCAAGTTCATTGATGACACAATTAGAAAATGGGTCTGTTGTCCCCGCTGCCCCCTCCTTTAAGCCTGTCTCTTGTCCCTTGGGAATCTCAAATCCCACCCCCCAAAAGGCAACAGGACTTTGTTGATTTTTTTTCCTTTGAAAACAATTTGCTTCTCATCCAAAAGCATCTTCAATTCTCTTTATGAATAAGCTTCTTGGATTGTTTTGAAAAAAAAACAAAACAAAACCTTTGAGACAACCGTGACTTGGCTGGCTGAGAATCTCACATCACTTGGGAAATGCTAGTTTTTGTGTGCGTGTGCATTTTCCTTCCTTTCTGCTTTTACCAGTTGAGGAAGGGAAAGAGAAGAAAGGACTCCATTGGCAAAAGCCAGTCTGGGCCGAGCATCTGGCAGGCCCCATCCGTGGGGAATGGGCTTCCCAGACCCGCCTCATCTCCAGCCTCCTTGTGCCTCAACTGCAGACCCTGGAGAAGGTTTTCTGTGCCTCTCCTCGTTTTGACTCTAAGGGAGACGGACGTCAAATGGTGAATCCTGTGCCGACTTCCAGATTCTCCTGCACAGGCCCAGAACCGCAACGCAACGATGCTGAAAATGCTGCCTGCTGGTGTGTGCTTTCTCTGCCTCAGACGGAGAGGCCTTGCGGTTCTCTTTCTACATTTGCGCATCGTGTGTCTATCCAGGTTTTTCTTTTCTTTCATGCTTTGCTGCGCAGCGGAAGGGCTGAAACAAGCAGCTACCTACGGAGGCTATTCATGCTTCCATTTTAACAAGGTGCAAAGGTCTGCCTAGAGAAATGGGGTCAGCCCCTCCCCCTCCCCAGGGCAGCCAAGCGTGCAGCACAAGCAAGGACAACACAAAAGCAAGCCACAACTTCACCAACCGCAAGCATCTGCCTGGACGCATCAGACAAAGGGATGCGTATGTCTGTGTGCACCAGACGAGCCTCCTCTGGGGGCCTGAGGCTGCCTTTTCTCTGCTCTCCCCAGAGGGTGGGAGGGCTCCACTTAGAGAGGCAGAGCCTGTTCATGGTTGGTCTGCTGGAGGGGGTCAGCAGCTGAGAGATGGAGACAGACCTGGGATGGGGGTGGGAGGGGGGAAATCAGCCTCCCCAAAGGTGCGGCTGGCCTTGTGCTATGCAACGCGGAGACCCACCCAGGCTCCTCTCGGTCTCCGCACACCTGCAGGGGGATGTTTTATCCTGGAGGCCCAGCACTGCGTAGGGGCAATGGAGAGCATGGCAGGCTTTCTGTGCATATGGATCTGAGCAGCCCTCCGGCTGGCCCCTGTCAGGGACCCCTGGCGTGGGACAGTGAAAGGACTGGAGGCTGGGCTGAGGATGGGGAGTCATCCCAAGGGAAGGCAAAGGAGAAAGAGTTGCATGTTATTGTGGGGTCCCAGCCATTTTCATGAGCCACTGAGATGCCCAAGAGAGAGGAGACGCCAGACGAGGCTTGCAAAAAAACCATCAGCTTTTATTGATGGCCGTAGCAAACGCTGGGTGACGAAACTACGACCAAAGCATACAAACCAATGCCTGGAAGGAAGAGCCACACCCTGCAAGAGGAGCTCAGAGTATTATATACATTTTGGGCGGACAGAAACAACGTTTATCCAAACCTGATCTTTAAAGCGTCCTTTTATCCAAGCTCCTCTCTCTGTCTCCCTTCTCTGTGGAGGATCCCTAGAGCCTTGGGGAGGGGGTGGCAGCCCCCCTTGGCCAAGTTGTTATTCCAGCAGAAGGCTTTAAGGATTTATGAGCCAGGAAAACTCCCTGGTTTGGTTCCTTTATCTATGGGGCCTGATATTCCCCTGTAACAATTTCTTCTATGCTTTCAAGAATGTGCCTAGCTTTGAAGCCAAGAGATAGAAGCGAAATGCAGTAGTGAGATAACATTTGCAGTAATGTCATCCAGTATATTAAGGTTACAATTTGCTGGGCTGGAAAACAAGTAATTTCTGACCGTATGCAATAATATAAGCAGAGCTCAGTTCTTAATAAATGATTTCTAGCAGTATCTCATATCAGAAGCAAACAACAAATATTGGTTTAATCAGTAACAATTATATAGTAACATAAGCAATTCATAATAAAAGCAAATAGCCAATATCGATTCATATACTTCTTCATTACTATTCAGGAAACACGAAGTTTATTGCTATAGAAACGTCCCGTAAGCATCATTGTGCAAAAGGAAACAATCAGGTCTGTATGTTATTACCTTATTCTACTGTATTCATACCGTTTTTTTTCCTTTTCATCTTTACCCTATCATTCTTCCTCTTTCCTTTCCCCTTCCTAACTTTCCCATTATTTGCATTTTTCTTTATCTTTTACACTTCGATAAAGTAACAAAAAGAAAAATCAGGTATCTAGTTATTAAGAAAATAACTGAAGAAGAGGGTGGGAGGAGACCTTGGAAGACTTCTAGTCCAACCACCTGATTTAATTTGTCAATTAAAAAAAAGAGAGGAATATAGGGAAACATCCATGAAATCACCCAGAATGCAGGTCAAGTTAATGGAGCGTCTTTTTCGTTTGTTTTAGAACGGAGGTTGGGGACTATGGGCCTTTTATGACTTGGGCACTTCAAAGCCAGCATGGTTGGCTCAGGAATTTCTGTGTCACGGCTGCCTCCGATCAACCCCCAGGGAAGAAAAACCTTGGCTCCATAGATTCAAAGAAAAGGGACTTTTACTGTGAAAGAACAAAAGACAAATTGAAACTAACCTCAGTATCCAGGCAACCACAGTCCAATCATTGGCCAGGAATATGTTTTGGGAATGTCTCTGGTTCAGGTGCTCCGTGCCGCCCTCCTGCATGCCATTTCACGGACGGTTGGCCTTGAAGCTGTTAAACAACCCAAGCTGCCCTCCCTGATTCCAAGCCTCCCTATGGCTTCAGTTCAGTTCAGTTCAGTTTCAGTTTATTGTATTTATATGCTGCCCTTTTCCCCCGAAGGGGACTCAGGGCGGCTCACAACTCGAACTGGGGAAGGGGGATACAGACAGAAAATTTAAAAATGAAACATAACAATGCATAGTTTAAAAACACACAACAGTCATACCATTCGAGACTGGGGGCAACAGCTCTTTAGCCCCAGGCCTGTCGGAACAGCCAGGTTTTAAGGGCTTTGCAGAAGGCCTGGAGGGTGGTGAGGGTTCGAATCTCCACGGGGAGTTCGTTCCAGAGGGTCGGAGCAGCCACAGAGAAGGCTCTCCTCCGGGTAGTCGCCAGTCGGCATTGGCCGGCGGATGGAATTCAGAGGAGGACTAATCTGTGGGACCTAATCGGTCTAGTGGAGGTAATTGGCAGCAGGCGGTCTCTCAAGTACCCAGGTCCAATACCATGAAGGGCTTTATAAGTGACGACTAGCGCCTTGAAGCGTATCCGGAGACCAATAGGCACCCAGTGCAGCTCGCGGAGGATAGGTGTAACGTGGGTGTACCGAGGTGCACCCACAATCGCTCGCGCGGCTGCATTCTGGACAAGCTGAAGTCTCCGAATGCTCTTCAAGGGCTTCTCAGCAATTCCACTCTCACACCACCTGCACAATTCCCTTCCCAAATGCCCATCGCTCCCTCCCTCCCTGTTTCCAAGGCAGCCGGCAGCAAGCTTGAAGGAAAGCAATGTTGCTGGCTAGGCTGACATTCTGGGAGTTGAAGTCCACAAGTCATACAAGGGCAACAGTTTCCCTGTTGCCCCCCGTTTTAGGGGGCAACGCAACCTATGTCAGCACAACTGGTTGATTATGGTGGATCCCGAAGAAGCTAAGAAGGGTCAGGTTTGGTTGGCAATGAGATGGGAGACCACTATGAAGCCCCAGGCCGCAGGCTGTACTGGGACCCAGAAACCCTTCCCTTTTAAGGGGAGGGGTCTCTGCCATCTGCTTTGGAGCAGACCCTGCCCATACCAGCCAGGGCTTCCTTTGCTGCATTTCCCAGCAGCTGCTCTCGGAGAGGCAGAAGGAAGCTTGGCGAGAGAAAAGCAACAGCTTCAAGAGGCCCTTCAGCAGGTGGTCCTCCATCTCTCAGGGGGTCTCCCTTGGCACTTTAGCCCTTCGTCTGCTCTCCAGCGTCAAGACGGAGAGAAGCTCCGAGAGGCACATTCGGAGCCCTGGGCTGTTCAGTCTGCTGATGCATGGCTTGAACGAGAGGTAGGGAAGTAGGACAGGCTCCAGTGGAGACGAAGAGGAGGTCACTAAACAATCTGTTGTAAGTCGAGGACTGAATATTCCACACCATCTTAAGTTGTGAGTGAAGGGGGGGAGCAGAGATGTGGCCTGGAGTGGCAGAAAGAGTGGTGGGGGGCAACTGGAGGCCCCCTTGGGTGAAGCCGGCTGGTGGCCTGAAAAACTTTGGCCATCTCCATCTGACCTCCCTGCCAAGTGTGGAAACTCTCCTGAAATGGGAGGGTGGAGTTTGGGAGGTGGAGGCGGAGCCGGTGATGACATTTCTGCGTTGATGTCCTCCTCCCAGGAGTCCCGAAGGGCTCAGATACGATCGGGGGCCAAGGGAGGCGGGAAGCAGATCGCTGGAAAGCCTGTTGATCTTGGACGGGTCCATGCCTGTCCCTTCATCCTTTGGGTCAGCAGGGTTGGGCTCCGCTTGGAGACCCCAGCTTTCGCCTGCCGTGAAGGAGCCCTCCTCAGTCTCTGGCCTTCTGGGCCTCCAGCCACGGCCTGTCAGGCTTCCAAGTAGCACCCAAAAGTCAATCGGAGTCCGAGGCAAAGGATTCCTCAAAGCTCCAATTGATGAAGAGAGCCAACTTGGCACATCTGGGAAAACCCGAATCTGAAAGCTTCCCGGTTTCCCCCACCCAGTTGGAAGTTCAAGATCTTTCCCCCCCACACCCACAAGTCCATCCCATGATCCAATCTCCCACTGCCATGCTGGCACCTTCCACCCATCCAGTTCCGGACAAGTGCGGAGGTGCAGAGACAAAGGATGACCTTGGCTTTCTAGAAAGAATGTTGTTATGGCTACATAGCATCTAACTCCCTACAATCCCTCCTCCCATTTCCCCACCATAGAAAAAGGCATAGCAGAATAATAGAAAGTGTGGCAGGCCAAAGATCCAAAAGAAAAGAGGGCTGCAGGCCTAAATATAAATAATATAAATATAAATAATATAAATAATATAAATAATATAAATAATAATATAAATATAAATATAAATAATAATATAAATATAAATATAAATAATAATATAAATATAAATAATAATATAAATATAAATATAAATATAAATATAAATATAAATATAAATAATATAAATAATAATATAAATATAAATATAATATAAATATAAATATAAATATAAATAATATAAATATAAATATAAATATAAATATAAATATAAATAATATAAATATAAATATAAATATAAATATAAATATAAATATAAATATAAATATAAATATAAATATAAATATAAATATAAATATAAATAATATAAATATAAATATAATATAAATATAAATATAAATATAAATATAAATATAAATATAAATATAAATATAAATATAAATATAAATATAAATATAAATATAAATAATATAAATATAAATATAAATATAAATAATATAATATAAATAATATAAATGTAAATAATATAAATGTAAATGTAAATGTAAATAATATAATATAATAAAATAATAAAATAAATGGCATGGAATGGAATAGAACAATACACAGCCTTTCTCTGCACCCTGTTCAAGCAGCAACTCAGGTGGTGGAAGCCGTGAGAATTCAGCACTTGGGACAGTGGCAGATCAATCACCAGCCGCCAGCTCCTCCCCCATCCATCCACCTCCTGCCAATTAATTAGCTGCCGCCGGTCAGCCGAGCCAGCCAAGCTGCAGCTCCTCATCACAGGGGCCTGGAGGGCTGCTGAGGGCGGCCTAGAGATCAGGGCACTTGGGGTCCATCCAAGGCAGGGCAGCCCCCCCCCCAGCTGTTCAGCAGAGGCTCTGGAGCAGTGGTTCTCAACCTGTGGGTCGGGACCCCTTTGGGGGGTCAAAGGACCCTTTCACAGGGTCGCCTAAGACCATCGGAAAAGACATATTTTCAAAGTAATACGGAAAACATAACATAATTTTATGGTTGGGGGTCACCACAACATGAGGAACTGTATTAAAGGGTCGCGGCATTAGGAAGGTTGAGACTCACTGCTCTGGAGCTCCATCCCCAGCACATCTGGGGGCAAATCTGGTGACCTGGAGGGCGGCAGGGCCATCCTTGGGGGGGGGGGGAATTGTGTCTTTGGCCTGACTTTACTCAGAGCGTCACCTGGCTGGGTGGTCCAGGCCTTTAGCAGCTGAGGAGTTACAATCAGCAGGAGAGATTTAACCCACCCTGGACCAGGCGGGAGGCTCTGGATGAGGACCTCAGAGCCACGAGAGACTCCCTTCCTTTTCCCTTGGGCTTCATCGGTCTTTCCGTGTCCCTCCACGGACGTTTGAAGACGGCTGGGCTGCCACTCTCAGAATTCCCCAGCTGCCTGACCCCACGGAGTTGAAGCCCCCCCCCCCCAAATCTTAAAAGGACGAAGGTTTCAGAGCCTTGTTTCAAGGCATCGCAATAGTGGCTACAGGTAATCCTCGAGTTACGACCACAATTGAGCCCAAAATGTATGTTGCTAAGTGAGAAATTTGTTAAGTGAGTTTTGTCCCATTTTACGACTTTCCTTGCTGCGGTTGTTAAGTGAACATGGCTTCCCCAGGGCCTTTCCTGGTCAGAAGATTTCAACAAGTGACCACATGTCCCTGGGATACTGCAACCGTCATAGATATGATTCGGTTGCCAAACATTTCAATTTTGGTCACTTGACCATGGGGTTGCTGCAACGGTCATAAGTGTGGAAAATGGCCATAAATGACTTTTTTCAGGGCTGTTGTAAATTTGAAGTCACTAAATGGACTGTTGTAAGTTAAGGACTACCTGTATTTCATATTCAGATCCTTCCTTCCTTCCTTCCTTCCTTCCCTCCCTCCCTCCCTCCCTTCTCCCTTCCTTCCCTCCCTCCCTTCTCCCCTTTCCCTTCATTCCTTCAATCTTTCCTTCCCAGAGTCACAGACTTGGAAGGGACCTTGGAGGTCTTCTAGCCCAACCCATTGCTCAAACAGAAAACTTTATATTATTTCAGGTTGTCCAATCTCTTCTTAAAGAACATTGGACAATTTCTTCTTAAACAGATCTCCAGATCACCCCTCCCTCCCTCCCTCCCTCCCTCTCCCCAATGTTAAAGCTGAGTTCCCATTGCTGGAAAGGCCCGTTAATAGATCTCAGCTGGAGCTGGCATGAACCCTGCTCGTCCGGCCTCTCCCTCGTCCTTTCTGTCCGGCCCTGGAGTGAGTCTGCTCTGCGCCACAGACCCTCCAGCGAGCGTGAGAGCATAAGCCACGGCTGCTGGTTGCCTTCTGATCTTGGCTGATGCCCAGCCTCTTGGGTGAGGCCCTCGCCAACCAGCAAGCCGGCAGATTTGTCAGTTTCGAGGTGATTCATTTGGACAAGCTCTCTCTGCGGAGTTGACCGGCTAAGCTGTCAATACTTGGAAAGGAAGAATTGCGAAGCAAATTAAATACCCAAACAACATGATGTTTATTAAGCATTAAGAAATTGAATTAATAGAAAAATTAATAGAAATACTTGGAAAGGAAGCAATGGCAGGGCTGGAGGCAGAGGAGGACAGCAGGGTGCTTCTGTGGGTGTGGGCGCATGGGCTGGGGGATTGATGCCTCTGGAAGGGAAGTTGGCGGAAGGTGGTGTGGGAAGTTATCACCCAGCCCTCTCCCAGAAAAATGAAATATCCTAGGAAATATTGAAAAGGTAGAATATTTCTCTGGATGTGAAAAGAAACATGTTTTAAAAGACAGAATAGTTGCCTGTAGCTTTCTGCCCATCCCCAGCTAATGGGCCATTAAGATGGCCAGGCCAGCCCACTTTACATAATAAAGACTTCTCCTCACTGCAGCTGTAGGGGGAAGGGATATTACTCAACTGACCACAAGGCAACTGAGAAAACTCATCACAGCCTAGAGAGTAGCCCCCTGCATGGCCCCATGGGAGTCTGACAACCAATCAGAATACACTTCTTACACAGGAACAGGAAACAGAGAGGTGGGACTAAACAGGGTATAAAGAGCCTAGCAAGCCCCTCCCTCAGCCCTTCTCTTCTTCTCCACCAACATTGAAGCATGTGATCACCTTTTCTGTTTAGTGCTCAAGCCACGTGGTCCTGTCCACCATTAAAACCATCTTTCCAAGCAGCCTCCATGTCTCCAGTGTCTTTTCCCC